>NC_056739.1:102041947-102210662 GCF_019279795.1 Protopterus annectens
TTGACAAGCTAATTCTTTATTTTTCAGTAAGTGCTACTTGATTTCTTTCTAACTTCAGAATATCTACCTAAATACTTCATAATTAAATTTTCAGGGTCTATGTATTAGTTTCCCCTCAGGTCTTTGGCAGTGCTCTGTACAGACTCAGACACATTGAGTGGCATTTTGCCTGTAAAAGGAATATATAAGGAAACAGCTCCAGTACTTAGTAATAATGACCATCCCCTCCTGGTATGTCTAAAGGTCAGTTCCCTGTGCTTTCTCCTATTAACCTGGTGAAAGTGGGCATTCTGAGGCAGCGTAGCAACTGCCTCATGTACACAGACAGCCCTCTCCTCTTACCTCCCAACAATCAGACTTGTAAGAGATGCACTTATATATCGAAACTGGAAGCCATGCACTCTCAAGCCAAGACAGGAATAACTGGTCAAGAGGAGAAGGTCAACACCTGCACCACACCACATGCAACACATAGCCCTCCAGAACACCCACCATCACATAAAAACACAAGCCACACACCCACCTTCGTGGAGGCTCTCAATAGAATTCTACCAAAACAGCAGAGACCTCCAAGGCAGAAACGCACTCAACCACCACAACACAGCACAAACCACAAGACACATAGCTCGCCTACACAGTGTGCCCCTTAACCTAAGCCCCTAAGGCAAAACAGCTTGCCCAGTACACTAATCATACGTGACTCGATAGTGAGGCACACTGCTGTCCCACTCACTAGGTTGAATAAGGAGAAGGTAAAAGTCAGCTGTCTATCAGGCGCCAGAATCAGACACATAACATACGCACTCAGGTCACTCCACAACAAGTACAAGTATGACTCTGTCATTGTCCATGTGGGTGTGAATAACCTGAGACGCACCTCCCAGGACTACATGAAAAGAGACATGGAGGAGCTCTCAGATTATGTGGCCCAGGCAGGTATGACCCTAGCCTTGAGTAGCATCCTACCATCACCCAGAATGATACCGCAGTACAAGCAGAACATGATTGACTTCAACAACTGGCTAACTTTCTGGTGTCATTCTAAGGGGATCCAGTATCTATCTGCCTGGGATGACATGATTGACAGACCTTGATGCTTTGCCAGAGATGACCTGCATCTATCACTGCTGGGTTTCCGGATACTAGCTAAGGCTCTTGCCACCCCTATAGTGCCTTTTTAGGAGATGTTTCAAAAACCAAACTGCCACCGTAACAGCTATAAATAAATGCAATCTGAGGGTCATGCTGCTCAACACTAGAAGTCTAAATCTCAAGATGCACTTGCTCGAAGCACTCCTCAAAATGGAGAACATTTGTGCTGTAATGGAGACATGCTTTAAAGCTGCAAAAAGCACCCCTGAGTTACCAGGCTATAACTCATTCCACACCTTTCGGCCCCAGAACATGGACCGAAGCTCCAAAGGTGGTGGTGTCTCCATATTCATAAAGGATATGCACACCTCTAGACTAGTAGACCAGCATAATGCATCTGAGATACATCAGGTACAACTAACATTGGGTAAGACGGAGATTCAGGTCGCAGCTTGCTATAGGTCCCCAACCATATCCCAAGACTCTCACTCCACATTCCTAAGCACATAGGAAACTATTAGGGTCCAACCCAGCACTCCCATAGTAGGTAATTTCAACTATCCCTCCATCAACTAGGAAAACTACTCATGCACCAATACACTTGCCCAACGCTTCTTGAAATTCATCAATTCCAATGCCCTGGACCAGCTCATTCTTACCACCACTAGAAGAAGCAACATCCTTGACCTTGTTATTACTAACATGGGCAACCGTTGCTCTACACCTATAGTCAGTTCCTCCCTGGTTAGATCCAACCACAAACAAATCACCATGGAAATCCACATCTCACCCACACCCCCCGCAAAGGTAACCACCACAAAAAACTTCTCCAAAGTTGACTTTGGCCTCCTAAAAACAGAGGTGGCTAACTTCACGGCGCTCATGTCAAAGGAAAATAGATGTTTGACTGCCAAATCATACACCAATGTACTGTACAAACACGTATATAAATGCATGGAACAAGCGATACTCAACAGAACCAATATGCTCTCCTCCAAAAAAAAAAAAAAAAAGCCAATCTGGTGGTCCCCTGCCATTAATAAACTCTACAACAGAAGGAAGAAACTGTTGGAAAAAAGTTGAAGCCCCAAGACTGGAAAAACTCCCTTATTAGCCTCAACAAAAAGTTGAGTTCCCTCATCAATACCTCTAAAAGCCAGTTATGTAGACAGAATTGCGGCAGACACTAAAAACAACCACAAAGCCTTCTATAGTTATATCAAGAATCTCCACGGCAATACCCAGGTTTGCTCTGAGGTACTGCACAATGGTACCTCCTACACTAAGCCAACAGATATTGCCAACATACTGGAGGACAGATTCAGTGTCAACTCTACCCCTCTCTCCCCCCACTAAAGGACCAATCACAATACCGGAGGAATGCCAGGTACCAAGCATTACTGCAGCACAGGTTAAAGTTGCATTGTCCAAGGCCAAGAATACAGCTTCCATGGGACCCCACAATATCCCTGGATGTGTTCTACATGAACTACAAAGTGAAGTGGCACCACATCTTGTGTGTCCTGTTCACTCACAACCTCACCTCAGGATTTGTTCCTACTGAATGGCGCACTGCTTCAGTCATCCCTCTCCATAAAGGAGGAGTGACTACAGACCCTGGAAATTATTACTCCTTTAGTCTGATGAGTCTGATATGTAAGGCTATGGAGTGCATCATCATGGACCTAATTAACAAGGATACAGGGAATCTCCAAACTCTAGATCCCATGCAATTTGGTTTTGTGAAAGGTAGATCATGCCTGCTCAACCTGGTTGACTTCTTTGAGTCAGTCACCAGAGCTGTGGATGAAGGTAAGGCAGTTCATACAGCCTACCTCGATCTTACCAAGGCTTTTGATACCATTCCCCACTCAGGAATTATTGATAAACTCACCAAACTAGGCATCAACCCCTATATCACTAGGTGGGTTGCAAATTGGCTCACAGATAGAACCCACAGTGTGAAAGTAGCGGACTACAAGTCAGACTGCTGACCAGTCACAAGTGGAGTCCCACAGGGATCGGTCCTGGGTCCTCTCCTGTTTGGCATCTACTTCTCAGAAGTCCAGGCCAACACGGAGGGATTCTGGCTGACCAAGTTCACAGACGACTGCAAGCTGGGAGCCATTATTAACTCCCCAAGTGATGTAGACATCCTACAGAAAGGCCTCACTGAGACCATTGACTGGTGTCGAAACCATGGCCTTAAGCTTAATGCCAAAAAAATGCGCTGTCATCCCCTTTGGAAAAAACTCAGTTCCCACTAATTACCACATCGATGGGAGCCCACTGAACACTGAAGGCGTTATAAGAGATCTGGGGACACAGGTTGACAGCAACCTCTCCTTCGACCACCACATTGCCACTGTGGTCAGAAAGTCCTTATATGTGGCACATCTCATTACCAAGGGTTTTGCATCCAGGAAGAAAGAGGTCATCATCATCTCTCTCACTCTTCCCTCATTGGGCCAATCATCGAGTATAATGCCCCATTTGGCATGTACCTCACTAGACACATGCAACAGCTGGAAAGGCCACAAAAGTACCTCACAAAGAGGATCCTAGGCCTTAAACACATATCCTACACAGACAGACTCGCAAAACTCCAGCTATTCTCTGTCTCATATTGTCTACTAAAAGGCGATCTCTGCTTGACTTACAAAACCATGTCTGACCCAGCTCTGTTAGAAATGATAAATCTAAAGAAATTCCAATCCCTCCGCACCACACACTCCAGAGACCTTAAACTCATTACCGCAATCAACAGGACATGCTGGAGGGACAGGTTCATAACCCAGAGACTGCCCATGCACTGGAACAGACTTCCCATACATGTCAAGCAGATCACCTCACTGGCCCTCTTCAAGAGAAATCTTGATGAGTGGATAGGAAATAGAAAGTTCACCCCTCAGATCACTCCAGTGACTCTACTTGATAGAGGCACTGGGAACTAACATCAGACGGCACGATGCCAGGGCACTTCTATGGGCTAGGCTTGTAAAGGCTCCAGGGCCATTAGCCTAGTACACACCTATGAACCTGTATAGATATAGATATAACTATATAAACATACATACGAATATATGTATTCACATAGTTGAACACATTTTTAAAAATACATTGAAAAATAAAAAATGTTAAAACGTTTAGTTTTGCAGACAGGCAAGCACCTGCATCTCCCATACCCCCCTGCTACTGATATATAAATATATATATATATATATATATATATATATTTATATTTATATATATATATATATATATATATATTTATATTTATATATATATATATATATATATGGATTCCATACATTTGGTTGAATTACACTTAGTCGAAAATGATTCCAGGCAGTTCACTTCACTGAAAGCTCACTTGGTCGAAGTTCATTTGGTCGAAAATGGAATATAGCCCCTGCCCCACTGCAGTGCAACCCTAGAGTGAGTATATTAAATAAGGGGGGGTGGGGGGCACAGCCCCACACATTACGCTAATAGTTTTTACTAAAGATATATATATTAATGCTTTAATGGATATACCTTCTTATAACAGTGAATACATTAAAATTATGTGGGGGGCTACACCCCCACATTCCCCATTAGCCCCCCCCCACACCCCCCCTTATTTAATATTCTCACTCCAGGGTTGCATTGCAGTGGGGCAGGGGCTATATTCCATTTTCGACCAAATGAATTTCGACCAAGTGAGCTTTCAGTGAAGTGCAATGCCTGGTATCATTTTCGACTAAGTGTAATTAGACCAAATGTATGGAATCCATATATATATATATATATATATATATATATATATATATATATATATATATGTACCAACTTATACAAATATACACCAACTCTGAGCTCACACTTCAGCTGGGAACAGGGTAAATTCCCTAACCTTACTCTATCCTGATCTCGCACATGAAAATACCGTTAGTTTGTGATCTTTCTAGTTTTGACTACTTTTGCCAGCATTTTCATCATTCCAACAAGTGAACATTCATACACATAAAATACAACCACCATATGTTTTGGAATGGAAGAGAAATCTTTACTGTTGGCAAGAGTTCTGAAGAGAAGGCGCTCCCTTCTTAAGTGAGAAATGTAAAAAAAATGAAAAGCTGCTGGGATTTATTTAATGCAGAGGCTTTGAAACAGAGAGAGGGATATCAGGCCAAATATATTCTGATTATAATACTGATGCTCAAGTTAGGTATTTTTGCAGATATGTTACTAATTTGTGATATACACACACACACACACACACACACACACACACACACACACACACACACACACACACACACAAACACACACTAATTAGTAGCACTCATGTTGGTGACATAATAAATTTTCATACATTGGGTTTCATTAGCTCCAGCAGAATGAACAAATTGTTTTCATCATTTTATAACATCTTCTTCTGTGTAATCAAGCTTTACCACAATTGCCTTCTTATATAAACACTCCTATACCGTGTGCTTAATTCAAACTTCATATTACTAATCACCTAAAAAGGTAGAAAAATAAATGTTTCCAACATTATTTTGTTATAAAGAAATATATACGTTCTGTACACACCATCCATACTGCAAATGACTTAACCTAAAGATAGCCAGTGCTGAATTGTAACAATTATAAAGGCTGATTTATCTGTATGAAGTCGCCATCTAGTGTAAAAAACATAAATTTCAGCAATTCAAATCTAATAGCTTCAATTAAATATACAAAATTTTCCATATTTTGTTAAGCCATTTGAATTATCACTATGTAGCTTAAAATACCACAATTTCTTAAAGATAGCATCAGAATCAGATAAGCCAATCAGAAATAAAAGAAAATGTATGAGAGGTGAGCGGGACTCAGGAGCAGCACCGCCATTACTACAAGAATTGCAGTTCTGGTGACTACAGTAAGGACTGCCATGAGCAGTACTTCTACATCTGAAGGAATGAACTGAAGACATCACTACAGTTTAAGAACACGATTTAGAAATATCACTAGTACTTTCTTTTTTTAAGAAAGTTACCTTTTTTAGTGTTAATTTTATATAATTACCAGAGTAAAATACAGTAGAAAGATGTGTGGGACTGTGTGTTGGAAGGGGGACAATTAGCTTATAGTCTCTTGACTTGAACATAATGTGCAATACAGATGGAATGCCAAGTTTTCTCTGACCGAGGCACTTACAGAAAAGGGCAACATCTGTGTTCAAGACAGACATGGTACCTGAGTCCTGTTTATCAGCAAAAAAGTTTGTACTGACAAACTGAGCTGCACGCATGGGCAGCATGGATAGCCCGACACTCTCCTGAAATACTAATAATTACAGAAACTTGGCTAAAGTCCCAGAAAAAAAATACTATCACCCAGTTACAACATACTAAGGGTACATAGCCAAAACAAAAAAGCATAGTATAGCCATCTTATATAAAATACACTGTGACTTATCTTTTTCCCTCTCTCCATCCCAACCTTTAATAATACTGAAATAATTAGTGCTCTACTGAAGCTAAACCCCTCAAAAAACCTATCTATAATGGAAATGTACATTCCAACTAGAAATAACATCAGCACCGTCTAAGAATTTCTATCATGGGTAACCTCTAATATCCCATAAGAAAAGATAATTTTAGGAGATTTCAATATCAACTGGCTCTCTGTCAACTGAGATTACCTTCAAAATGTCATCACTCTCTATAGCCTCACCCTACTAATTACCCCCCCCCACTCGATACATAAACAACACCAACAAAGATTCAATACTTGTGTAGATACTCACCTCTTCCGCAAACAACATATTCTCCTATGTCTCTCTCTCTCTCTCTCTCTCTCTCTCTCTCTCTCTAGCTCTCTAAGTGACCACCTTCCTACCTTTGTCATTTGAGCTCAAAACCACACTTCCAAATCACACCAACTTAATGAAGTACGCAATCTCTCCCACTTCCAAAAATAAACATTTCTCTAGAACTTACAACTTTGTAACTAGCAACATCTAAATGATTTTTCCCTTAGATGATACTGTTACAGAATTCACCAGAATCTTCCTTAACATTCTAAACAGTTTAGCCACCCTCAGAACAAAACATGTAAAAACATCTCTGTGAAGCTTACATTCATGAGTTTGCGTGCTGAACCTGCTCAAAGAGTCTGCCACAATATTGTGCTTCAAGGGAATGTAAACTGCCTGAAGAGTCACTTGATACTGGACAGCTAGATTTCAGACCTGAAGAGCTAGTGTGCAAAGAGGATATGGCCTTGTACCCTCTTGCTTGTTGACATTCCACATCACTGTGGTATTGTCTTTGAAAATTTTGAGGGGGCCGGGACAAAAGTAGGAAAGAAAAACCTAAAGCGCTAGTAGCAGAGCTCTCACCTCCTTTATATTGATGTGGTCTAACCTTTGATGAAGATGCCACAGACCTGGAAACTTGAAAGAGCCGAACCAGGCCTCCCATCCCTTGTCAGAGATGTTCTGTAAAGAGCTCTTGAGTCAGGACTGGAGCCTGGAAAGGAAGCCCTGGCTTGAGAGAAAGGTGATGAATCCACTACCGAAGCTTGAACTTGAGACAAGGAAGGAAGGAAGGAAGGAGAACTAGGAGGTCAAGGGGTGGCAATGTTGGATCCAAATTGATTTGAGGTATGACTATAGCTTTCTCATGTGGAGCCTGGCCAGAGGGAGCATGGGAATGGTGGACACCATGAGCCCTGACAAAGTTTCTGGCTGTGACTGAAGCTAGTGGAAGAAGAGACTAGAAAAAGGCAGTAAGAGACACAGTCTTAGTGGCAGACAGAGATGCCAGCATGTGGATGGTCTGAATCCTGCAACCAAGGAAATATGATCCTGAAAAGGTGTCAGAGCTGATTTCTGGAAGTTTATGGTGAACCCCAGACTCTGCAACAGGGAAATAGTAAACTGGAGATCCTGAAACTTGTACCCGTAAATTACCATACAGGTGGCAGTACATTAAACACTGAAAGTGTGATAAGAGACTTAGGGACACAGGTGGACAGTGGTCTCACCTTCGATAACCACATCGCCACCACAGTCAGGAAATCCTTCTATGTGGCACATCTCATCACTAAGGGCTTTTCATCCAGAAAAAAGGTCATTGTCCCACTGTACTCATCCCTCATTAGACCCATTATAGAATACAACGCCCCGTTTGGTATGTACCTCTCAAGACATCTGCAACAACTGAAAGGCCGCATAAATACCTCACTAAAAGAATCACAGGCCTAAAGCAGATGCTCTACGCTGACTGCCTTAAAAAACTCCAGCTATACTCTGTCACATATCGTCTACTCAGAGGCGATCTCTGCTTAACATACAAAGCCATGTCAAACCCAGAGCTGTTGGACATGCTACACTTAAAGAAATCCCAATCCCTCAGAGCCACATGCTCCAGGGATCTAAACCTTGTCATCACAATAAACAAAACATGCAGGAGGGATAGGTTCCTGACCTAGAGACTCCCCAGACTCTGGAATAGATTGCCCATACATGTCAAGCAGAGTGCCTCTTTGGCCATCTTCAAAAGGAACCTTGATGATTGGATGGGAGAAAGGAAATTCACCCCGGGGATCACGTCAGTCGCTCTGCTAGACAGGGGTCCAGGGAAGTAAATAGTGTGGGAAGAAATAGCCAGGGAATTGTTATGGCTAAGCTTGTATAGGCCCTAGGGCTGATAGCCTAGTACCCATCTATGAATCTATGAACCTATGAACCTGAGTATTAGGGGAAGAAGCTTCAATGAGCAGATCACCCAAACAGGGAAAGATCTGAATCCCTCTCATCCTGCAAAAGACAATGACAGAAGTAAGTCAGTGGCTGAATACCCTTGGAACAGTAGAGTGGCCAAAGGGCAAAGCAGAGAACTGAAAATGCAAGGAAGAAACAGATAAATGTAAAAAACACCTGAAAATGGGATGGATGGGATATGAAGATAGGCATCCTTGAGATCCAGACACCAGAAAGGCCTGGGATAGAAGGGAAAAAAGAATCTGAAGAGATAATATTTGAAAGAAAGGAATCTTGAGGAAGGTGTTGAGCTGGGAAAGGTCCAGAACTGGTCTCCAAGTGCCCTCCTTTCTTGCAGCCAAAAACATTGTGCAATAAAAAAAAAAACTCCCCATCTGGGCAGGAGGCACAGCTTGAATGTTGCCCTGGACCAAAAGAGAATGAAGCACCTATGGGAAAAGAGAAAGTTGCTCCCAAGGAGGTTGAGGGATGCCCAAAAGGGGAGGAAGGGATTTCCAAACTATGAAATATCGCTGGCAAATAATGAACAGAACCCAATCATCTTTTAACCAATTTAGAAGAGACAGGGAAAGATGGGGGGATAAAGTAACTTGACTGTGGGAAAGAGTAAGCAAACTGTGAAATGGAACCCAGCATATCTTGAAAAGCAGGTTTCTGGGAGGTAGGGGTTTGAAGGGAAAAAACTTATGAGAAAGACAAATGTAGGGATGAAAAAATGTGGAGGATGGCCATACTGTAAGCATATTTTAGTCTGTGATAGTATAAGACTGAACAAATTACAATTCTCCTTGTCTAATAGGTTTACTTGTGACTCTAAGGGGGTGATATCTTGGGGTTGCTGTATGCTCTGTACAAGTTTCTACATTGGTAAGACTGAAAGAAAACTAAAAAAAAATCAGAGCTATGAACATTTATATGGCATTAGAACAGAAAAAGAAACAAATGCTTTATATAAGCATATACGTTTGCATAGTGGATATAATTTCAAGTTTTGTATACTGCAGATGAGCGATAGAGGGGCATCTTGGTCATTATTTTTGGAAAAACAGGAGCTGTATTGGCAATTGCTACCCAATGCCAATAACTGGTCCAGCTTGAATGAACAATATCGATCTCCTGCCTTTAAAAATAAAAAATGTGTGTGGTCGCCACGTATGGCAGAAGTGAAACTTCTGTAAGGAATAGGGTTGCCACCTTTTGTTATGGCTAAAACCGTAGTAAGGCCACACCCCTTGCATCACTAGTATCCCCGTCCACCCCCGCCCTTTCTCATGCCCACATTCCGCCCATTCCATGACATCACTGTGACATAACTGGGCGGGAAACACCCTCTTTTTCCGTTCCTAATGCCTGCTTTTGGCTGATTTACTATGCTTTTCTGTAAAAAGGCATAGTAAATCAGCCAGTTTACAAACTCCGATAGTCTGTTTCCTTTTTTGAAACAGAATACCGGAGTTTGTACAATGTTTTCCGGACTACCGAGAATAATTTTGATTTCCGGATAGTCTGAAAAAAAACGGAGGGGTGGCAACCCTAGTAAGGAAGTGCTAAGGAAAGCAAATGGTACAGTAAGCTCCTTCGCACTTCCTTACAGATGCAAATGGTACAGTAAGCTCCTTCGCACTTCTTTACAAAAGTTTCACTTCTGCCGCACGTGGTGACCATGCACATTATTTATTTAGTTTTTTAACCAAAATATAACAAAAAAAATATTTGGCAGGTGTCCATAACAGCCGTATGGTTGACTGGTGCCTTTTAAAGTGCAAAGGAATCTTCTAAACATTTGCTAATGTCGACAAAAAGTGATATCATAAGGCTGAAAGGGAATTTGGGCATTGTTGTCCTGGTGGACATGTAGGTTTACGATTAAGACATCAAAAGCTACCAGAGGATAACATTATCCTCTAATCTCACTATTTAGATCAAGTGTCAGTATGTTATAATGCCATTAATGACAAACCTTTTCATTCTAATTTTCTTTTATCACTGTTCCTTTCCTCACAAAAAGTCTTTAGATTTTGGACACTTCAGTAGCTGCCAGTAACCGCCTGCCTTCAATGGCTGCTAAAATGGACTGATTTGCTTCAAAGTTGTATTCCAACATAGTTGATGAATGATACAGTGTAATCAGCAGTTTAATTTAGTCTACATATCTTGAAATCCCGGAGGACATAGGAAATGTGTGTGTGTGTGTGTGTGTGTGTGTGTGTGTGTGTGTGTGTGTGTGTGTGTGTGTGTGTGTGTGCGTGTGTGTGTGTGTGTCTCTGTGTGCGTGTGCATGCATGGCTGCCAGAGATCACTCACTTTCACTCTTCTGCTCTCACTCTTCACTCTCACTGTGTGTGTGTGTGTGTGTGTGTGTGTGTGTGTGTGTGTGTGTGTGTGTGTGTGTGTGTGTGTGTGTGTGTGTGTGTGTGTGTGTATGTGTATGTGTGTGTGTGTGTGTGTGTGTGTGTGTGTGTGTGTGTGTGTGTGTGTGTGTGCGAGCGCGCATGTGTGTGTGTGTATCACTCATTCACTCTCACTCTTCACTGTCAGTGTGTATGGGGGGTGGGAATCGCTCCCTCTAACTCCTCATTGTGTGTGCGTGTTTGAAAAGCTGAACTAGAAGTACAGAAGTTATGGAAGTCAAACTCTGCCCTTAAGGGCAGAGTTTGACTTACGTACTTCAATTTCACTTTTCCGTTATACTTGGAGCTCTCACACCATCCCATAAGAAGTTTCACTTCAATAAGAGCATTACAGCAATAATTTAGTATTTAATATATTCTTGAGAATTCTTAAATCTTATTTTTCAACAGGAATGTATGGACTTGCTGCTGTTCTTGCTATTATTTATGTTTTCTATTATTATTTATGGTGCATTTTATGTGACAATTGTCAATGCTTTGTATGGGATAAGGTTGGATTCCTAATGTACTGGAATAATTGAATGTATATGAATTTACATTTTTACTCTTTCTACATATAGTTTTAACTTGTTTTAAATGCAAAGAATCTTAATGTTTTTAAGACTGTAACCAGGAGGTGCACATTTTTTAGGGTAACCTGCTTTAACTACAGCTGATCATATATGGAGACTTTGAGAACACAAAAGCAAATCCGAGCCAAAAAGCTATGGAATAGTTGGTAACTATTCCATAGCTTTTTAGCTCGGATTTCTTTTTGTGTTCTCAATGTCTATTAATGGAGCAGTGGTAGCACCTGGGGGTGCTAGAATGAATCACAATATGTTTAGTTTCACGGCTATTTGGAAAGATAGAGAAGAAAAGTTTGCTTCCAGTGACCCGTGGGTATGTAACTACAATGAATGTTCAGTCAAATATGAAGAATTGGAGAAAATTATGGTTAAGGAAGTGACAACGTTCTATGATCTAAGACTATTGGAGAAGTATGTCAACTCTAATATAACACAGAGGGGGTTAAGAGTTGAACGTTTACCAGCATATGATTTTTCGGAAGAAGATTCTGATCTTTTTTCTGAATGGAAGGAGATTTCGCTACAATGTACTTTGAATTGGCTGAGAGTGTTAATTAAACGGAATGAAAGAGCACTCACCAAAATACGTTCCAGCATTTTGGAATTACAAGAGGTACTCATAGGAGAGATGTCCGAGGCTGTATTTGATCAGAATATGAAGGACATTAAAGCCAGGGTATCCAAGATTGAAGCGGAGGTTATCCAACGCAAAAAGAAAAAAATTATATACAAGATTCTAATGAGTATAAGACTGGAAAAATTTTTTCCTGGCAGTACAACTTTAAGAAGGGGCGTGGTAGATCTGGTGTTAGGAGAAGCACGTCCCGCGGTTCTCGAGAAACCTCTGTTTCATCTGTAGAGACAGTACAGTTGAGGAGAAAAAGTGTTTATTTTGATGAGTTAAGTGCAGAGATTAGATCAGCAACCAATGGTGCAAACGTTGTAGCTTCTACTGCAAAGTCAAGTCCGGTGCAAGGTAAAGGACGCAGTCAGCGTTTTCAAGGAAAAGGAAGACGAAGATGATTTTGTTGCTTGTATTTCAACTGAACGAGGACATTCATTGTGTAGTACTTCAAAAGTGGATTATGTTTCTTTTTGCCACAAGGACACTGATTTAGGTGAGGACTTGAGCATTATTAAGTTATCTGATTTATGTTTAGGTGAAGACATAAAAAGTGTTTTGCGTAAAGGTACGAAATTTGTGCCAACCCACATTCTCACTTTGGCGGATGTTATTTTGGAAGTAAAAGAATTCTGCAGAAAGTTATATTTGAAAGCATTTTTCACCAATAATATGAAGGGGGTGGAAAATTTTCATAACATTACAAACTCTAATGATGTTTCCCTTTTGGAGAGGTCTTTGATGGATATGTCTCTACATGAGAATGAATTAGTAGACATATTTTCAGGTGAAAGTGTACATACTGCTTCTGCTTCAGGATTTGAGTTTCATACAGGGTATGGGAAATTTGAAATACCCAAAGTAACTTATACAAGTGATTTTGTTCCCCCCAAAACAAATATTAGCATTAATGTGTTTGAAAAAAATGTTATGCAAACAAATTGAAAGTGAATTTAGTGTGTTTAAAAAGGGCAAAAAATGGTTTAATTTGTCTAAAAATGAATGGTTAGCCCTGTGTGAACTAAGAGGGCTAAATGAAAGTTATGTATTTACACAATCTGATAAAGGGGGAAATTGTGTAATTTTGCCCAGAGAAAAGTACAATTCTGTGGTTCTTGGTTTATTGTCTGACAAGAACACCTATGTAAGTTTGCCCTCTAACCCTTTATCAGAATTTAACAGTGCCTTGTTTGATTTGTTAGAAAAGGGTGAACGTTTGGGATTTTTTGTGCCAGCAGATGTTAAAAAACTCTATATTAAACATCCCAAAGATGCAAAATTTTTTATTATTCCCAAAGTACATAAGGATTTAAGAAATCCACCTGGACGACCGATAGCGTCGGGCAAAGGTGCTTATTTACAGAATGTGGGAATTTTTTTGGATTCGGTATTGAAATGTCATCTTTCCAGGGTACCCTCGCATGTTAGGAATACGAAAGAGATTTGTGAACATGTAGGGGGGATTCTATGGCAGGATGATTATTATTGGGTCAGTGTAGACATCAAATCACTTCATACTTGTATTAAAATCAATTGGGGTCTTGAGGCAGTGTGCAGGATGTTGGGTGAAGGGCCACATACATCTTATATTATTAGTTTATTGGAATTTTGTCTTACACATAATTATTTTGAGTTTAATAAGTTTTTTCTTCAGAAAGAGGGTACAGTGATGGGTGCGTTGTTTGCCCCATCATATGCTATTTTGTTTATGGCTCATTTTGAGAATTTGTTTTTGTATCCAAAGGAATTCTTCCATAGTAAGGTGGTAAAATATAAGCGGTACATTGATGACCTTTTATTTTTATGTAAGGGTGACCCCAAAGAGTTTGAGGAGTTTATCACTGTTTTGAGTGTTAATCCATGTGGGTTGGATTTCACCTTTACTTTGGGTGGTAGAAGATTACAATTTTTAGATGTGGAATTTTATGCGGGTTTGGATGGAAGGGTACAATACAAACCTTTTCATAAAACCACGGCTGTTAATAATTTTTTTAATGCATCAAGCCTGCATAGTTTCCATCTTATCAATTCTCTTCCAGTTGAGGAGTTTAAGCGTATTGATTGTAATACTTCGGAAAAGTATAGGATAAAATCTGAATTTAATTGTGTTTATGATAAGTTATGTGCCAGAGGGTATTCCCATGAGGTGATTAGGGAAGCTAGAAATAAGGTGGTAAAAGAGTTTAAACTTGATTATGATAGTGAGGGTTCCTTTGGGAGTTCAAGAAAGTTAAAAAGTAAGAGGGTGTTTTTCTCAGATGATAAGAGTAGTTGAACAAGAGGACAGTATATTTTTTGTCAATAGGTATTCAAGTTTTTCACCAATATTAAAAAAATGGTGAATTCCTTGTGGCCTATTGTAAGTAGAGATGACAGTTTGAAGGATGTATTACCAAAAAAAGTTACTTTCTCCCATGGAAGATTTCAGAATTTAAAAGAGTTGTTAAGAAGTAAGAATAAAAGGAGGGAGACAACAAATGCAGATGCATTTGCCTGTGGAAGATGTAAAGTTTGTGAAAAAATTAGGAATTTAGATGGCAAGATGATCAATGGCATCACATATAACGCCGTAGACCATTTTGACTGTAATTCCTTTGGTGTTATCTATGTGATTGGTTGTAATTGTCCATTACAGAAGTGGTATTTTGGACAAACCAAACGCAAGGTTAAACTGAGAATTATGGAACACCTTGGTGATATAAGAAATGTTAGGTTGGATAGTCCCGTGGCTAATCATTTTTATGAGAAGCATGGAGGTCAACGGAATATTTTATTTTTAGTGTTATGGCTAGACCTTATGGTGTGGGACTAAGCAATAATAACTTCCATAGGAGGTTATTAAGAATGGAATCAAGGTTTATTATTAATTTTAATACTCTCTATCCCAATGGCATGAACTTGGAAGTATAGGTAATTCTGATAATTTTTGATAAGTGCATGATGACATAGTAATCTTATGTATTTTTCATAATGTGTTTTAAAGTAAGTTAGGAATTAATGAAGTTGGATATGTTTCTTTAAATATTTGAATATTTGAAAGTTGATTAATTAAATAATGAGTGATTGTTTAAATATGACTGTGGTTTAAATATTCCATGAGAAGGCGAAGGCCGAGGTACCAGAATTATTAAAGGATTTATCTACACAGTCCGTGCTGCATTCCGTGTTTTTTTGGTGTATTTTTACCATATATGGAGGCTTGGCAGAATCCATTAATCTGATTGGTGGTTTTAAAACAGCTAGTTTATTTAGCTTGGTAATGATAATAATGTTTATCTGATGATGTTCCTAGGAGTGGATGAAGGCACTTATCACAGATTTTATCACAGTATTTTTATTTGCACAGAATGTATTTATTTTTAATATTAATATTACAGTTTTGGATTTGTTTCAGAACTTCGGCATATTTGTTTTTTTGAGTGGTTCCATCTGGAGTTACACAGCCTTGTCTGCAATTTGTTTAGTTTTATTGTTGTTTTGGTCAGGTAGGGGTTTATGTAGACTTAGCAGGCGGCACACATCTAGAACCCTTTTTTTTCGCTTAGGTGGAGGCAAGACTGCTTGCGAACAAAAACAGATTTGGAGGGGTAATTCCTCTGAAACTTAAAAAGAGGAGAAACAAAAATACGTTTCAACTCATGTAAGGCCTTACCCTTATCTTGGAAAGACTTGAAAAGTTCAGCAGCAGCAGCACCAAAATATTTGTATTGTCCAAAGAAGCATCCAACAGTTTGGCCTTAATGTCATCTAGCAAAGCCTGAAGACAAAGCCAAGAGTAATGACTCATATCAGAACCAAAGCAGCAACCCTGGAAGAGGCATCAGCTGCATCTTAGCTGCATTTGATAGAGTGGTGAGCAACTCAATAGGTAGAGTCCAACAGGGGAGGGCAGAAGCCTTCCCCTCAATGTCAGGAAGGTCAGAAACCACTTTGGAAACCTGAAGGGGGGTCAAAACATTCCTGGTCATATGAGTCTGGTAGTTAATGGCCCAAAAGGATAAAGTGGCAGCAGTATAAGTCATTTTACCCAACCTCTTCATGGCTCTGCTATTCTTACCTGAAAGAAGCAACTTGGTAGAGGGTAACAGCTTGAAGTGCTTGTCAGAAGAGACAGATGCTACGAAGGGATCAGCAGAAGGACATTTATAAAGAAACCATCAGGTACCTTGTAAAATCTATCACTTTTTTGGAGGTAGGAGCCTGAGAATCAATACCAACAGAAGCTGCTGAAAATGTATCCAGGTGGGAAGCCAGAACAGGAAGAACAGCTGATGGCTTAGCAGATTCCATCTGGAGGACCTCATAATACCTCTGAATATCAGAGACTTGAGAAAAATCCCACTTAAAAAATGTCATCATGCTGGCAACAGTATCCCAAAGGAGAGTTCCTCCAAAGGGAAATCTGGACTAATAGAAACCTCTTCCTCTGAACCACAGTCCAAGGGAGAAGGGATTTGAGAAGAGTAAGCCAGGGACTCTTCCCCAGAATCCAGATCCTCATCTGAATAGTCTAATTCCCTGGGTCTTTTAAAAAGTGGAAAGCCTGGAAGAGGTACGCACAGGCACTCCTTGTGGAGGTTTAAAGCCATTAAAGCATTGAATAACTCCTGAGTAAAATCCTGCCATTCACATTGGGGATCCTTAACTACAGGGGAAATATGCTTGATTCTGTTTCTTTTTCTTCTACAGCATGTTCACATGGAACATCCTTGGAGGGCCAGACCCCTGCTGACCTTCAATAAAAGTAGTAGGGAACTTCTCCCTAACTAAGATCTGCGGAATCCACCTCAGTCCCGAATTCCGGAGTGTGGTATAGTTTCCTGTGTTGCCCATATCCTTACTTGGATAGGAGGAAGCTTCTCTGTTCACCAGTGAGAGTGGGCGGCTTTGAGCAGCCTATCTGTCCCTGGAGGAGTGGTCTCAGCCCTGAAACTAGTAGCTTATTGGCCGTTTTGGGTCAATTCCTATCTCTTTCAGTTTCCCTGCTTTAAAACCCTTATTTGCGTGGTTTTGCATGATTTTGCACATAGCGCAGCATCGGGCAGCACCACTTAAACGGGTTTAAACTATTCCCGGCTCCACAAAGTCTGCTCTTCACTTTTTCCCTTAGAACTGTTGTAAATCTCAAAGTAAGCACTCTATTTTCATTCTAAAGCCCTGCAGTTGCTCGTATAAGTAATCTTATAAGTAAGCACTAATAAACTAAAGCACTACACCCTCTTATACTCCCTTTAAGTACTTGGCTCCCTATTTGTCCTTTTTCATCAGTCAAAAAGTAGTTCCTTATACTATTCTGGCATGTCCAAAAGTCAGTTTCGGGTTTACTCTCCAGTCCAGCTGGTGAATCTGGGAATCTTGAGGCAATATTACAACTGCCTTATGTACACAGACCACCCTCTCCTCCTCCCAACAAGCTCAAATATATGTGAGAGATGCAACTATATAGCCAAACTGGAGGCTGAGCTCTCTCAACCAGGTACTGGCGCAGTCAGTCAGGAGGAGAAGGTAACCACACACACCACAAATCCAGTCTCACATAGACCTATCGCAACAGCAAACCAAACACATAAACACAAAAAAACATACTCGGGGGCTCTAAATAAAAATCTGCCCAAGCAGCAGAGACCTCCAAAGCAGACATCCAAGCAACCGCTACCCCACAACAATACCCACATATCACATAGTTCACAAAGTCAGTGTGCCACACAGTCACAGCCCTTAAGGCTAAACAACACACCTAATACACTTGTAGTAGGTGACTCTATTGTCAGACACACTGACGTCCCACTCACCAGGCTGAACAAGGAGAAGGTCACTGTAAGCTGCCTGTCGGGTGCCAGGATCTGCCACATAACACAAGCACTCAGGTCACTCCAAAGCAAGTACAAATATGACTCCGTCATTGTCCATGCTGGTGTGAATGACCTGAGACGTACCTCCCTAGACTACATGAAAAGAGACATAGAGGAGCTCTCTGATCATGTAGCCCAGGCCGGTATGACCCTGACCTTGAGTAGCATCTTACCCTCACCAAGAATGATGCCACAGTATAAAGACAAAATGATCAATTTTAACAATTGGCTAAAGTATTGGTGTCATTCAAAGGGGATCCAGTGTCTGTCAGCCTGGTATGACATGCTCGACAAGCCACGTTGCTTCGCTAGGGACGGCTTGCACCTGTCACCCCTGGGCTTTCGAATACTGGCTAAGGCTCTTGCCACCCCATAGTGCCTTTTTTAGGTAAGGCTCAAAAGACAAACCCACCTCCATAGACAACACAAGGAAAAAGAAACTAAGGGTAAGGGTAATGCTGCTCAATGCCAGAAGTCTAAACCTCAAGATGCATGCACTCGAGGCTCTCCTCAGTATGGAGAAAATCGGTATCTGTGCAGTAACAGAAACCTGGTTCAAGGCTCCCAAGAGCAGCCCAGCACTACCAGGTTATACCTCATACCATGCTTTTCGGCCCCAAAACTCGGACTGAACCACAAAAGGAGGGGGAGTATCCATATTCATCAAAGATACCTACACCTCCAGGTTAGTGGCACTGCACAAAGCATCGGAGATCATCTATGTGCAACTAACAGTGGGCAAAACTGCCTTTCAGTTTGTAGCCTGCTACAGACCACCCTCCCAAACTCAGGAACCCCACTCGGCTTTCCTGAGAACACTGGAGAGTATGAAGGTCTCTCCAAACACCATTATATTGGGTGACTTCAACTACCCAAGCATAGACTGGGAGCACTACTGAAGCCCCAACACCCTCGCCCAACGGTTCTTAGAATTTTTAAACTCAAATGCTATGGAACAACTGGTCACCACTCCCACAAGAGGGGAAAACATACTGGACCTGATCATCACCAACATGGAGACTCTATGTTCCATACCAGAGGTATACCTCTCATTGGTAAGATCTGACCATAAATTAATCTCACTGGACATCCATATCCCATCCCCACCTCCAGCCAAGGAAACCACGGTGAAGAACTTCTCAAAAGCAAACTTCACACTTCTCAAAACCGAGGTGGAATCCTTCAAAGCTCCCAAGCCAGTGGAAAATACGGCCCAAACCGCAGAATCCTTTACAAACGCATTCTATGGACACCTACAGGAATGCATGGATCGTGCTATCCCAAATAAAACCAAGACTCACTCCTCCAAAGACAGGAGACCTGTCTGGTGGACCCCAGCCATAAATAAGCTATACAACAAAAGGAGGAAGCTACTACATGATAGAGCAAAATCCCAAAAAAGGGAATGCATCTCTGATCAATACTAGCAAGAAACTACGATCCCTCATAAATTCATCTAAGGCCAGCTTCGAAAGAAAAATTGCACAAGACGCTAAAGATAATCACAAGGCCTTCTTTAGTTATGTCAGGAACCTGGGTGGGCAACTCCTAGATATGCTCTGAGTTAGTGCAAAATGACAAAAAATACACTGAACCCACAGACATTGCCAACATCCTGGCAGACAGGTACAGTGCAAACTTCTCCCCCCCCTTCCCCCCAAAAGAGCAAATGTCTATCCCAACAGAGTGTAGCCTCCCTGACATCACAGATGCACAGGTGAGAGCTCCCCTCTCCAAAGCAAAAAACACAGCATCAGTGGGACCGGATGGTGTCCCGGGCTGCGTCTTACACGAGCTCCAAGAAGAACTGAACCCTCACATGAAGTCACTGTTCAATCTCAGCCTTACTACAGGATATGTACCCAAGGAATGGCGTACAGCAACAGTGGTCCCACTCCACAAAGGTGGTGCCACAACGGACCCCGGAAACTATCGCCCTATAAGCCTGACTAGCCTGTTCTGCAAAGCTATGGAGCGTATCATCATGGAACTCATAAACAGACATTGGGAACCTCCAAACACTGGATCCTACCCAATTTGGCTTTGTTAAGGGCAGATCTTGCCTCTTGAACCTGGTTGACTTCTTTGAAACAGTCACCAAAGCCATAGATGAAGGGAAGGTAGTCCACACAGCCTACCTGGACCTCGCAAAAGCCTTTGACACAATACCCCACTCAGGCATCATAAATAAGCTCACCAGCTTAAATATCAACCCCTATGTCACAAGATGGGTTGCAAACTGACTCAGGGATAGAACCCACATGGTCAGAATTGCAGGTGCCATGTCAGACTCTAAATCAGTTACAAGTGGCGTCCCACAAGGCTAAGTCCTGGGACCTCTCTTGTTCGGTATATATTTCTCTGAGGTACAGGCTAACATGGGAGGACTATGGCTGATCAAGTTAGCAGATGACTGCAAACTGGGTGCCATAATCGACTCACCAGCTGACACAAGCATCCTCCAAAAGGGTCTCACAGAGACGGATAACTGGTGCCAGAGCCATGGCTTAAGGCTAAATGCCAAAAAGTGCATAGTCATCCCCTTTGGGAAAAACAAAGCGCCCACAAATGACCACATAGGTGGTAATCCATTAAGTACGGAAGAAGTAATTAGGGATTTGGGGACCCAAGTAGATAGCAATCTCTCCTTGACAATCACGTTGCCAAAGTGGTTAGAAAGACCTTCTATATAGCCCACCTTATCACGAAAGGTTTCACATCTAGATCAAGAGAGGTCATTGTGCCCCTCTACTCATCACTCATCAGGCCCATAATTGAATACAATGCCCCATTTGGGATGTACCTTACCCGACACCTGCAGAAACTGGAAAGACCCCAAAAGTACCTCACCAAGAGGATCAAGGGACTCAAACAGATGCCCTATGCAGTTAGGCTAAAGAAACTCCAGCTCTACTCAGTTGCTTACCGCCTAATCAGAGGCGATCTGTGCCTGACGTATAAAGCCATGTCCAACCCCGAATTAATGGACATGCTCCACCTCAGGAAATCCAAATCCCTTAGAGCTACATGCTCCAGGGACTTAAACCTCAGCACAGAAATGTAAATAGGACATGCTGGAGGGACAGATTCATATCCCAGAGGCTCCCCTCACTCTGGAACAATATCCCAGTCCATGTTAGGCAGAGCTCCTCAATGACCCTCTTCAAGAGAAATCTTGACGAGTGGATGGGAGAGCGTAGGTTTACCCCTGGGATCTCTTCTGTGTCCCTACAGAACAGAGGCACAGTGAACTAACCTTAAAAAGGCTATCTTCTGTCACCTACTATACAGAGGCACAGTCAATTAATCTAAAATGGTGGCAAAAGCCAAACACACTCTGGCTAGGCTTATAAATGCCCAAGGGCAGATAGCCTAGTATCAACCTATGAACCTATGAACCTATATATTCAGCCTAAGTTACCCCCTCAACTTCAGGAGCAGAAGTTTGTAAATCCTCCAAGGACGTGCGAGAAGTTAGATCGATGCTGGTCTCCAAATGGGTCGCAGCAGAGGAATCCAAGGCAACCACTGGACGATCCTCTGGGCTTTCACTAGCCTCAAGAGAGACATCTGGGGAGGCTGGACAGCAGCCATATCAGACCTAAGTTTTTTGTCCCTTTTCTTGGCAGACGGATGATCCTTGAGATGGGAAGACTCCACCATAGCACCTTGAGCCAACAGCTTAAAACACTGGTTTTCAAGGTACAGAGATAGAGGAGGAATGATTATGTAGGGTCTTAGGAACAAAAGCTTGGCAGATAGAACATTGCGTATTATTGTGGGAAGCACCCAAACAGAAAAGACACTGGTCATGACAGTCTTTATGGGGAATTTGCCTCTCACTCTAACATTTTCCCTTTCTGGATGACATGAACTGAACAGCACTAAACAAAAAAGAAAAATAAGAGGAATCCCCAATGGGGCACTTATCTGAAATGTGGCTTAGTAACCAGCACAGCAAAAGGGCATTCAGACCGCCGTACAATGATAGCATTAAGACTGTCAGCAAAGAAGTTCGGATTGTGTCCATTTGTACATCACCCTTATGTACTAAAGGCTTTGGTATACTGGCTGGATGTTGGGCTATCCTTGGCAGGAGATCCCTTAGTTTATGAATACTACAGCAGTGATATGGAAGAACGTCACCTTACCTCTTTCTCTAAAAATAGAACAACATCCCAAACATTTTAAACAGAAGCTAAAGTCACACCTGCAGAATCTCTAGCTCTGCCTCTGCACTAACCCTGGGTAAGTGCCTCTAGACTAAACCATAATTCTACACTTCTTTCTACCCTTCAACTTCTTCCCTCTCATCTCTTTCTCACCACCCCTATTCTCTATACTCTGACTCACTTCATCGTTCTCACATTCACCTAAAGAATCTTCTTTTCCTCCCCATCTCCTCCTTCTTCACACTTTGAATCATTCTAGTCCTACTCCTTCTTCCATCACTCTTTAGTCTATCACACCAGTTGTTGACTAGCATAAAAAACAAAAAGAACAAAACTAAAGCATAAAAAGATTCTGCTTTTCAGCAGTATTATGTCTATTTTGTCTTAACTATAAAACTGCTTACTGAAATATACAATGTTGCTGGTCCTCTGAAATGTATGCTTGTGTACTGAATTATGCTCATCATCTTCCTTTGCTCAAAACAATAATCCATATCTGTGCCTTACTGCACTACCTACAATGACTCCATTACTATGCAGACTTTTCAAAATCCTATTGAATGACTTTTGCATAACATGAATAAACATCTACAAAATGTCTGTTCACTAGACTATATATACACTTGATAATGCTGCTTTTTTTATACACCGCTCACTAGACTATGTATACACTTGTAAAATGCTGTTTTTTTTCTACACTATGCATAGATCTGTATTTCCTCTCTCTCTCTCTCTCTCTATATATATATATATATATATATATATATATATATATATAATTTAGAGCTTTTCTCCCTTGGCCTCCACTGAAAAGGGGTGCAAGCATCAGCAATATCACACACGCACTCATGCCAATGCACCACAGGTACCAATATGACTCCATCATAGTCCATGTGGATGTAAATAACCTGACACATACCATACTGGACTTTATAAAAAGGGACATTATGGATATCTCTGAATATGTGTCACAGACAGGTATGTGTCTTGCACTGAGGAGAATTCACCAAGGATGATGCCACAGCATGAAAAAAATTATTGATTTTAATAAATGGCTTAGTTTCTGGTGTCACTGACATGGTTAACAGACCATATTGTTTTGCTAACTGGTCTCTACCTGCCCCCCCAGGATTTTGTATATCAGCTAAAAATGTATCCACCCCCCCTTAGAACCTTTTTAGGTAATGTCATAATAACAAAACTACCAACAAAGAAAAAAAAAATCACAGCAGCCTTAACGTGTTAATGCTCAGTGCTTGGAGTCTAAACAAGAAACTCCACACCCTACAAGCTCTCAACAATCTGGAGAATGTAGACCAAGACTTGATTTAAAGCTGCAAAAAGTACTAAGGCAGTGGAAGGCTACAGTGCTTTCCACACCTTTAGACCAACTGCAGCACAGACAGGGACTAAAGATGAAGGAGACGCGATCTACAGTAGCAATAAATCTAACTCCAGGCTGGTTAAACAGGATGATGACATGGAGTTCATCCATGTAAGTTTCCATAGACAAGCTTCCTTACCATGTCCTGGTCAGTTACACATCACCCTCTATGAACCAGGAAGCTCGCAACTCTTGTCTAGACCTACTAGAGGTGCCCATCATCCACCAAATCCCCTATTCATTGGAGACTTTAATTACCCCTATATAGACTGAGAAATAGACACTGACTCTAACTCACAGGACTTTATCAACACAACAGCCTGGACCAAATGGTGTGCACCCAAATGAGAGGATCAATCATATTGGACGTAGCACTCACCAGCATGGTAGAGTGTTGCAGATCCCCCATGTCATGTCCTCATTCGTGAGGTCAGATCACAAAGCTGTCTCCCTCAAAATAAAAATGAAC
Organism: Protopterus annectens; assembly: GCF_019279795.1. NCBI lineage: Eukaryota > Metazoa > Chordata > Ceratodontiformes > Protopteridae > Protopterus > Protopterus annectens. The sequence goes on from NC_056739.1 coordinate 102,066,278, forward strand.
ATGGAAAACACAAAGTAGACCTGTAACAATTAGTAGCTATTCTAAAGTAAACTACATCCTAATAAGCAACATTTTATCAAAATTCACGGCTCTCCTAAACTCTGAGAACACAGCTACCTATGCAGAATTATTTAAAAAAAGCTGTACAAACATATAAATAGCTGCACTGAGGCTGCTGTACCAACCAGAAGTAAGTCCATTTCTAACACCAAAAAGAAATCCCACTGGTAGAATACTTACCTTAACAGGGTATATAACAAAAGAAAAAAATCATGGCCAAAATCAAAAACAGCAACTCTCATACAGACAAGAGCTCTCTGACTCAATTAAACAAGAAACAAAGAGGTTTATAAAATCCAACAAGGCCAGTTATGAGGACAGGATCATCTCCTAAGCTTAGGACAATCACAAGGCCGTCTTCAGTTATGTCAGGAACCTTAAAGGTAACACTCAGCAGTGTGCAGAACTGGTGATAAATGGCACAACTTTCACTGACAAGGGTAACATAGCAAAGCTACTGGCTGATAAATTTAGTTCCATCTTCACCACCACTCCCCCCACTAGCCCTTTTAAATCACTTCTAGCATATCCCCCCACCTATCAACAGGGAGCAGGTCCTGGTGGTGCTAGCTATAGCTAAAAATACTGCTTTGATGTGTCCCGACAGTGTCCATGTGTGCCTCCTAAATAGCCTTCAACAAGACCTTGCAGGATCACTATAGGCACTCTTCAACTACAGCCTCAAAACAGATTATGTGCCAGGTGAATGGAGGGCCAAAATGGTCATCCCTCTTCATAAGGGATGACCATCAACCGACCCCAGGAACTATAGACCCATCAGTCTGACAAATCTGATATGCAAAGCCATGAAATTAATTATCGTGGAAATGGTCAACAAGGACATTGGCAACTTACAGACACTGGACTATCCCAGTTTGGCTTTGTTAAGGGAAAGTTTTACCTACTCAGCCTTGTAAACTTCTTTGAGAGGGTCACCAAGGCTATGAATAAGGGGGAAATGGTACATACCGCCTACCTTGACTTGGCCAAGGCATTCAATACAATGCCTCACTCAGACATTGTTGAAAAACTCTCATAACTAGGCATAAACCCCTACATAATTTGCTGGATTGCTGGTTGACTCACAGATAGGACCCAAGAAGTCAGCATCGGCAAGACCACCTCCACCAGGAGACTGGTCACCAGTAGGGTACCTTAAGGGTCGATGTTGGGCCAGCTCATGTTTGGCATCTACTTTTTGGAAGTAAAGGCTAATGTCAAAGACCTCTGCCTCACCAAGTTTGGAGATGACTGTAAAGTGGGAGCTATCACAGATTCCCCACCATGACAGCAGCATCCTACAGGAGGGTCTAACACAAACAAATAACTGAGACAAAGCCACAGATTAAAACTCACCACAAAGAAATGAATAACAGTGTCCTTTGGGAAATTGTCCACCCAAGCTAATTATTCCATCAATAAATCACCCCTAAGAGTTTACATGATAGTCAGGGATCTGGGAACTTATGTAGGCAGTAATCTGGCCTTTGACACATAGCCAAGATAATTAGAAAATCATTATATGTCGCCCAACTCATAAGCAAGGATATGGCATCCAGATCCAAGGATGTTATAGTACCAGTCTACTCAGCCCTTACCAGACCTATCATTGAGTACCATGCCTCCTTTGGCATGTACCTAACCAGGCACCTGCAGCAGTTGGAATGCCCTCTAAGGTTCCTCACCAGGAGAATCCAGGGTGTGAATACCCTGCCCTACACAGATCGCCTTAAGCCCATATTGTTGTACTCAATCTCCTACAGGTTACTGAGAGGTGATCTATGCCTAGCATACAAGGCATCCTCAGATCCAGAGCTGATGAATCACTTGCACATCCGCAAATGAAACAGCACCAGAAACATTAGATCCAAGGACCTGAACTTTGTCTGTGGCATAAATAAAATATGCTGGAAAGACCGATATGTGTCCCAAAGGACCCCTGCACTATGGAATAAGCTCCCCATCTACATGAAGAAGAGCTCATTGCTGACCCTGTTTAAAAAAAACTTTGAGCACTTGATGGGAAATTGCAAATTCAAGTCTGGTCTGGCCCACATGTCTTTAATGGACAGAGGTTGATAGCAAGTAAATTAATCCCCAACTAGCATACCCCCCCAACACAGCCCTTCACTACCTCTTTACTAGCATACCCCACCATATAGACATCCAAGGAACTCAATCACAAAACTGGGGTGGATTGCACAGCTAGGCTTGTAAAGAGCCTGGTGGTCATTAGCCTAGTATAAACCTATGAACCTGTGCCCAGTCAGACCTTCTAGGCCAACAAATACAATAAATAAATAAGCAAACAAATAAATATGGAATGCTGATATAGCATCATAACTACAAATGTGGTATTGTGCTACTGACTCTGTTCCATATTCAACTGTCATAGCTCTCAGTCTCTTACCGCAATCATTCTGGACAAAACAACTTAATGAATTAAATCCTCAGTGTTTTGCCAGAAAGCCACAACTTTTATGATAAACAGACCAAAGATATAAAACAAAAATATGGATACTATGAGAAATTCTAGACAGTTGAGAAGTATGCCAGCTGCTACTGCACAGCAAACATTACAATACAGAGTCATGAACGAGCTTGTTTGGGTTTTTTACATATCAAACAGAAAAAAAAACAAGCTGTGCTAGAAATGTTTTGAGCTGAAGAGTTGGATGTCATTGATTTATGATGGCGACTTATTATTGTTGTTTTGTCACTGTCAATTTCAATTTAAAATGCTTATGGAGTCCATTTGTATCTTGGTCTGTCATGCATGCATTTTAAGAGCTTTGATTTACTTGTATTTTAGTGAATCATGTTTGCAAGAAGCAGTCTTATTTTGTACAGAGGAAGAAGGAGTACAACTGTCTGGTATCACTTTCTAAATACCTCTTTATGTTTTGCACTCTTTTCTTGCCCCATTATTGACAGTATTGCTAGGTAAGCTGCTTTTACCTTATGCTTATAATAATTTGCTTATTAATTTTCTTGTTAACACTGACTACCCCATACACATACTAGGACAGTCAACTTAAATGCAAAAGTGACCTACAGCAAGCAGCTTGTATTTTATACATAATAAAGAACTGTTCCCTGTAAATTGTACAGTTTGTGGCAACCCCGAAGAATCTTACCTTCACGTCTCCAACCATGCATACTTTGCAGAACACCAAAATGAAATAATCCCACCTACCCCATCCAGATTTTCCAAGCTGAAATCCGCTTTTGTTTTTTTAGTTAGTACTATAATACTGAAAAGTTGCTTGCGTCTTTGGTGTGATTGTTGAAATGTATGTTTAATTTTATAAGAAAAGAATTACATCGCAATGACAGATAATTAGGGCCTGCAGCTTTTCACTTGGTAGTGGCGAAATTACCATGTGGTCCTACCTGCTGTCAGAATCTGTTTTTTGACAAACATTCTGTTTTGATAAATAGGTATGCTCCAGACATGGCGTTGGAGCACAAGGTTACATAAAAACCTGCATTTTGTCCAGCACCTTTGTGCATGATGCTTCCTAGCCTTTACAAGCCATTTGGAGTTTATCAGCCACTGTAGATGTTGAAAAGCAGGAAACTGTGAGGAATATTTTGTCCTGATTTCAAGAGATTACTCGGAGATTAATTATTCCTTGTGACTGAGACACTCCCAGTTTTGCTTTTATGGTAAAGCCAGTTAATTTTTACACTTATAAACTATGCATTAGCCGTGGTGGTGCAGTGGTAGCGTTGTTGCCTCACAGCAAGAGGTTCTCCCATTCGATTCCTGGCTGGAGCGCCTTCTGTGTGGAGTCTGCATGTCATCCCCACGGTCGAGTAGCGTTCGAAAGACATGTGTGAATGGGTGTGCCTTCGTTGAAGGTTGGGCGTCGGGCTGGCACTTCGGCACCATAAAAATCAACTGCCAATCATTAGCGGACCGGCGTTCCGCTGTGGCAACCACTAACCGGGAAAAGCCAGAAGAAGAAGTGGTAAAAGGTTTGGTAACTTACATTTCTCATTTAAGTCAGCGAGCCTGAAAAAGAAAAAAAAAAATAATTTATGTAATGCTTGGCTGCTTCCAGTTGTGGTTTCTTGCTTAATGTTTAGTGTTTCACTTCTTTTCCATTAGTAGGATTTTTGTCTGTTTTTTGCTTGTTCTTTTTCTCCATCTTTAGCAACTTTTTGAAATTTTCCACACTCATAGATTTGCTGACCCCAGTTGTGCCTTATTTCCTGTAAATCTGGAGAACACAGCTAGCAGGCATGCTAAAGTTAGCCAAAGGAATGAATAACAAACTCTGCTTAGGAAGTCATAAGATTCTTGATAAATAATTTTATAATGATGTCAGCTGTGTACACATAAAATAATAAATAATATGGGATTTTTTTTCTTTTTGTTCTTTATTGTCTGTGTCCCCACCTCTCCATTTAGGACAGTGACATCTAGGCTTGACATATGCCTTTTGACAAATCTCTCTTGCTTGGTAGTAATAGTAGTACAATGCCTGCAACATCAATAGTTTATTTAGTTTGTTTACTAGGTAATATAATGATCACAGCAGACCATTTGCTGGCACAGCCGAGGTGAAGAAATTCACAAAAAATACAACAAAACTCATTTACAAAATGCAGAGTAATCATAGAAGGTACAGAGTCCAGTAGACAACTGAAACAATGAGTAAAATTATTAACACAGGAGACAAACAAATGTGGATTAATTTTAGAAGTAAATGTGGGAGGTATGCAGCAAGTTATAACATAGGATGGAAAGAGAATTAATGCAGGTGAGAAGGGGGTAGGGTTATGTGCCATGTAGATAAGTACTTGCAGCCAGATTGAAGGTGTCTTTGGAGTTGTGCTCTTAATGTAGGGAAAGAGATTTATTTTAGATGGGGTGGATGCCAGAGTTTGTGTGCAAGAATGGAGAAGGAGTGGTCAGTACAGTGCAGTTTGGTTTGGGGGTTATGGAGTGAGTTGGTCAATTGGGAGAAGTTGTGGAGGCTGTAGGAGGTGATTTTATTATGAGATTTGGTGGCAAGAAGCAGGAAGGCACCTGTATAAAGTAATCTGAAAAGAGATCCTCAAAGTAGCTCAACTCTGTAGGTGACCGGGAGCAATCTGGCTTTGGAGAGGGTGGTGCAGTGGTGTTCCTGGGGGAGAGGTTAAAATGAATTGGCAGATTTTGTTTTTAATGGACTATAGAGTGGATGACTTTTTTAGGCACTGTGGCTATGTTGGAAAGCCCATATTCAAGTTGAGCTAGGAGGACTCCTTTCCCCTACTGCAGCCCCTAGTCTTTAATCATAGTGATGCTCTCCCTCTTGATCTGACTCTTCCCATGAGGTTGGAAATGTATGTCATTATATAGCTCGGACCTTTGGATTAATTTGGATTATTATTTCTCTAGTCTCCATCTCCTGACCTTGAGTCTACGAAGTGCTGTCTGCTGTTATGTCACACAGACTCCACTAGATGTCAGTGAGGTCACAGTACTGTACATTTCCTCTTGCTGGAGAGTTACTGTATGCACGCTATCTCTTGTGGTATGTGATGTGATGTAGTGCCTTGTCCCTAGGACAACGGAGATCAAGTTTTGTTGAAACAAACATGTTTATATATTTTTTTAATAATGAAAGAGATTCTCACAAATTTCTCATACTAAGTTGTAAACAGACTGCCTTGTCTCTTGAGTTGTACTTACAAAAATGGATGGCTTTGCATTAAAAGACCAACTGAAGTGGATGGAACACACAGGTACAACCTTCTTGCACCCTTTTATGTGTCTCTTTCTAACAGTTTATAGTTAACTTTGAAGGCTCTTTGCAGTGGGCAACTACTGGGATTTCCTCTTCTGATACCCCCAGCTTGGCACAGTTATGAGAAATCTCTAGCTTCTATTCTTGGGGGAGCTTGTGGCTGTTACTCATCCATGTCATGATGTTATTCTTCAAGTTATGAATACGCGCAGGACTCATGTTTTCCACTTGAATAGTAGACAGTAGCACAATTCAGAATTTAGCAATAATGTATGGTATTGCTATGGTCCCTAATTCAATGCTTACATTTTTGACATCTGTAGTATTTTCCTGCAGTCGAGAGGTTACAATTTAGGAACTGCACTAGTACTATTTATACTGTCTGCGAGGGAGACACACAGTTAAGAATTGCCACACAACAACACTGCAATCTGATTATCCATAAAAGATCTAAGAAGTTTCAGGCCTGTATCACTTTGCTGAGAATGATATTGTTCAGTATAAACAATACTGGGATGGACAGGACGATTCCTAATACGTGTTTGATAGCAAGACATGGTTGGCTAGATGAGAGAAAGTACAGTTGTGTAAGAAAGTATAGTTGTGTAAGAAAGTCAGTTATGTAAGCTGCACTAACCACAACAGCAGATGTTCAAATTCCTCATGGATACAGTAGCCTTTGATATTTGGTTTGCAAGAGGTTCTCCCATTCGATTCTCGGCTGGAGTGCCTTCTGTGTGGAGTCTGCATGTCCTCCCCACAGTCGAGTGGTGTTCGAAAGACATGTGTAGAATGGGCGTGCCTTCGTTGAAGGTTGGGCGTCGAGCTGGCACCTCGGCAATCGTAAAAAAAATCTACTGCCAATCATTAGCGGACTGGAGTTCTGCTGTGGCGACCCCTAACCGGGAAAAGCCGAAAGAAGAAGAAGAAGATCCTGTCCAGGAAACAATAACTGACTAGTCTTCAAAAAGCTCTAGTTCCCTCCCACACCTACACTCTGACTGCTGATTGGCTAGCCCCTTGGAGGAAGCTCAGCAGTCAGATATAGACAACTTCAGGACTTTCTTGTCCTAACAAAAAGAGAAGGCTTACTCATTCAGAAACCTCAAAAAGTTAGAAATATATAACTTTTATTCCAACAGCTAAATATATACAGTAGGCATACATACCTCTCAACCTCTTTTCACAAGAAATCTGGACAAAACCAAACATAATGGGAGTACAAGGGTCTAAAATAGAGACACATTTTAAATATTGCTGTTATAAACTTAAAAAAGATGGTAGAATAACAGGTTTTGTTTTACAGTGCATTTTCTGAAGGATATCAAGTCTGAAACTCAAATGTCTGCCATTATTTTGTGACTTCAATCCTCAGTGATTTGCTAGAAAACCACATATTTTATAAGGAACAGACCAAACATATGATACAAAAATCTGGATATTCTGCAAAAATCTGTATAGTTTAGAGGTATATGGATGGAGGGGGGTTGCAGCTACTGCAGCAGTGAGGAATTTGAACATCTACTGTTATGGTTAGAAGTGCAACTTACACAAGTGTACTATGTTCATCATTCTCACTGATGCAATAGCCTATGGCTTTTTGTGTTAATTACCAAAGTTTATTCAGTGGGAAGGAGAGGGTCCAGCAGGAGAATTGTCCTAGCAAAGCTAGTCTGGACCTGGAAAAGGAATCCAATATGTAATGCTTTGTAAACATATGTACAGAGGACCATGTAGTTGCTTCTAGAATATTTCTAGAATCCACTTGGTTCCAATTAGCCATCACAGAAAAAGAGACTCTTATTAGAATGCACCTTAATCCTGCACCAGAAATCTTTTACCATGGTGAGAATAACAAGAAACGATATTGTAAAGAACAACCAAATGGAATTGTCTGAATTGACACAGGTTGTCCCTTCCCAGTCCCATACTAGGAATTCTACATCTGTATAGCTTTCCTAAAGGACTAAGTACTGACAAGATATTACCTGAGTTTCAAAAGAATGACTAGAGGATAGAGAATGTGTCCTCCCCGTCATTCAAATTCTGAAAGAAATGAGGGAGATGGCTGTCTAGATTCAAGAAACACTCTGAAAGTAGTAAGGGCTACATAAGTTCATAGGTTAGTACTAGGCTAACTGCCCTTGCAGGCCATTTTAAGCCTAGCCAAATTTCCCATTTTGGTACTTGAAATCACCTATTTTGTTTAGTGTTAAGATTGACCTTACTCAATCATGAGCTAAATTTATATTATCGCTAGTGGTAGTAACTAGGATCATATCAAAGATATTTAGAAAGTGCCCAGTCGTGGGTTAAATCAATTTAGGAGCTGCCTATGTCAACTAGGAGTACAAGAGGGAACACTGGGGAAAATTTCCTATTACCCATCCATACAGCCAAGCTGAGCTTAAATTTTGACAGGGATGAGCTTTGTTTTACATGTTTAGAGACTGTTCCAGAGCAATGATGAGTGATATACCTCTCCCTCCAAACTGATCTGTTGATGTTACAGAGCACGTTTAGATCCCCAGATCAAGTGTTTCTGATGCCATATGGCTTTCTGATATCATAGGATCATAGGAGGTTACTAGGCTAATTGCCAAGGGGCCCTTACAAGCCTAGCCATGTTCCAACCCATTTCTCTAGAGTGCCATTGCTTCAAGCAGAGCTAACTCAACACTTACTACCCCTGTGTAGGAGGGATGCTGGAGAGACACCCAGAGTCTATTTACAGTTTCCCATCCATTCATCCAAGTTGCACTTAAATAGGGTCAATGAAGGGCTCCGCTTCACCTGAATAGGAAGTTTGTTCCAGAGGAGCACTAACCTTTGGGAAATGAATCTGTCTCTCCAGCAAGTCATTCTGATGTCACATACCAGGTTAAGATCCCTAGAGCGAGTGCATTGTGTACCGTTTGACTTGTGGATGTGCAGCATTTCCATTAGTGCAAGATCTGAGATTGCCTTAAAAGCAACGCACAGGTCACCTCTGACTAGTCTGTATAACACAGAGTATCTCTTTCTCTCTCTCTTTCCCATTTATGCACCATGTGGTACATCGGGCAACAAGCACCTTTCAGCATTCATTATTTCTGTAGCGGTTATGTGTTTTATGGGTTCAGGTTGCTAGCCCAAGGCCCAACCCTCTTCAGAGGATGCACCCCATACATACACACGCACACACTCACACCTAGGGCCAGTTTAGAGTGTCCAATCCTCCTACTGCATGTCTTTGGAATGTGGGAGGAAACCAATGTGAATGCAGGGAGGATGTGCAAATTCCACACAAAAAGCACACCAGCCGAGAATCTAAGCAGAGAACCTCTTGCTGTGAGGCAACAGTACTAACCGCTACACCACTGCGCCGACCACTACACAGAGTATGGAGACAGAGATTTCAGTCTATCAACATATGATATGTTGCAGGGCTTGAATTTTCTTTGTAAGAAATCTTTGGGGTCTCTGCAATTGCTGCAGGTGCATGGTAAGGTACATACTAAAAGGGGCATTGTACTCTATTAATGGCCTAATAAGGGAAGAGTACAGGGAGGTTATGACATCTTTTTTTTTTTCTTGAGGCGATGTCATTACTTATGAGACGGGCAATGTAGAAGGCCCTACCTACCACTGTGCAAACATGGTGGTCAAAGAAGAGGTTACTGTCAACCTGTGTGCCCAAATATCTCACCACAGATTGAGTGCTTAGGATGTTGTTATTAATGTGGTAATCTGCAAGGATGTCAGCCTTGCCAAAGGGGATAATGATACATTTTTTACATTTAGTTTGAGCCCATGACTTTGGCACCAATCATTGGTCTATGTAAGATCCTCTTGCAGGATGTCAACATCACAAGGGGATTCAATGACCGCTAGCAGCTTGCAGTCCTCTGCAAACTTTGTCAGCCATAGACCTTTTGATTTTGCTTGTACATCCAAGAACTAGATTCCAAATAATAGGGGCCCCAGCACCAAACCCTGTGGAAAATTAGAAGTTATGTACTCACCATAACGTTCCATCTGAGTAGGTGTATTCATTTGTCTGCAACCTGTGGGTTATGGATCCGATATCGGATCCGAACCGGCATAGTTTTCCAGCTATGGATCCAAGCTCTCAGCTCCTCCCCTCACCCATAATGCCCTGCTCTACCCTCATGACCTCAGATCGAGTTTGCCAAAGCAACAATACCCTCAAAAGGGTAACAAGTAATATGCAGGAAACTGAAAGGCCAGGGGGATAGGAGGGCGGGATGGTTGCAGACAAATGAATACACCTACTCAGATGGAACGTTATGGTGAGTACATAACTTCTAAATCTGAAGTAGGATATTCATTTGTCTGCAACCTGTGGGACAGAGTCCCCAGCTACCTGAATCTTGGGCGGCCATCATGGAAGGATATTCCGGAGCACCGCTGAGCCAAAGGATGCTCTACCCTAGATGCAAGATCCAACTTATAGTGAGAAATAAATGTATGAGATGAAGCCCACGTGGCTGCTGCACAAATATCATCTAGAGGAATCCTAGCCTTGAAGGCTGCCGAGGTAGATACTGACCGGGTTGAATGGGCATGAACACCCTCCGGTGCGGGCCTTCCTGACGCTTGATAAGCCAATAAAATGCACTGTGAAATCCAGCGGGACAGAGAAACTTTAGAAATTGGCTTGCCCAAATTGAATTTTGCAAAGGAAATAAACAGCTGGTCGGATTGCCTATGACCAGCTGTCCTGTTGAGATAAAATCTTAGTTGCCTGTGAACATCTAGTGAGTGTAGCCTATATTCACCTTTGTTTTCATACTTAGGGAAGAAAACAGGGAGGTTAATGGATTGATTGATGTTTGCTTCAGAAGCGATTTTAGGAAGGAAGGACGGGTTGGTCCTGAGGGAGACACGGTCCGGATAAAAACCAAGTAAGGAGGTTTAGCTGATAAAGCTTGCAGTTCAGAAACTCTCTTGGCTGATGTAATGGCTACCAAAAAGGCTGTCTTGTAAGACAAGAATTTGAGATCCACTGTAGCCGCGGGCTCGAAAGGGGGAGCGGTCAAGGCCTGTAGGACCAAAGAAAGGTCCCAAGGAGGAACTGCTTGCTTTATAGGGGACCTGAGAAGGAAAGTACCCTTAAGAAAAGTTTTGCACAATTTGGCTGACATAAGAGGATTAGACTCTTGACCAATGTGATAGTGAGAAATTGCCGCCAGTTGAACTTTGACTGTGGAACTGCTGGCACCATCATTGAAGAGAGAGGTTAGAAAATCAAGCACTACAGGGAGAGGAACCGTGAAGGGATCTAGGCCTTGCCGCTCCGCCCACACAGAGAAACGTTTCCATTTGCTTCGGTAAACCTTTCTAGTGGATGGTTTATGAGCCGCCACCAAAATAGCCTTTACCGGTGAAGAAATACCGAGTCCTTATCAAGAGTGGAACTGGAGCAGCCAAGCGGTCAGCTTCAGGTTGTCCAGGTTCGGAGGAGGAATGCAGGATGGATGGGATATCAGATCCGGAATGGGATCTAGAATCCAAGGAGGATTCACCGAGTGAGACCTTAGGAAGGGGAACCAGATCTGTCGAGGCCAGAACGGAGCAATGAGAATCATTCTGCAACCCACCCGAGAGGCTTTCTGAAGAACCTGCAGCATCAGAGGCAAGGGTGGATAGGCATACAGAAGACCGGGTGGCCAAGCATGCACCAGAGCGTCTCTTGGGGTACCTCCGGAAGGAGGTATTAGAGCGAAAAAACTGTCGCACTTGGTGTTTGAGGGAGAAGCAAAAAGATCGCATGAAGGGGTTCCCCACCGTGCGAATATGCGTTCCGCTACTTGACAATTGAGAGACCACTCGTAAGGGGTCAGAATGGTGCGACTGAGCTTGTCCGCTAGGATGTTGGACCGACCGGGAATGTGCGTTGCTATGAGAAAGCGATTGGTGGAGATTGCCCATTCCCAAACTCTCATGGCCTCTCGACAAAGAGGGTAAGACCTTGTTCCCCCTTGCTTGTTGATGTACCAGACAACAGACATATTGTCCGATTGAATCGCAATTGTTCCCAAGGGAAGAAAGTCCTGAAGTGCTAGCAACGCCAAGAGCACTGCTCTCATCTCTAGAACATTGATATGCAGTAAGGTCTCTGAATCGTTCCACGTGCCTTGGACCGTCCGGCCCGCAAAGTGCCCCCCCCACCCGAGGCGGGAGGCGTCCGTGGTCACCGTGGCGAGAGGGGGAGAAGCACAAAATGGGCGACCCTCGTGGAGATCCAGGGAGTGGAGCCACCACAAGAGGGACCGCTTGCAAGCCTTGCTGATCGCTATGGGATGATGCATGGGGAGAGCAAGGTATGACCACTGTACTAAGAGCGTCCACTGAAGAATGCGCATATTGAGCCTGGCAAGAGGAAGAAGTGCTATCGACGAAGCCATGGACCCTAGAGCCCTCAGGACCAACTCCGCTGGAACAGAACCTGAATGGAGAATGGCCCGCACCTGGAGCTGCAGATTTAGAACTCTGTCCGCAGTGAGGAAGGCTCGTAAACTCCTTGTGTCTAGTCTGGCCCCTATGAAATCTAAGAACTGAGTGGGTGCCAGGTTGGACTTGTTTGGATTTATTGTGATGCCCAGAAATGGAGCAAGATGGAGAAAGGAGTCTCGCGCCGAGAGAAGTAGATGCCTTGTTGGGGCGGTAAGGAGCCAGTCGTCCAGGTAGGGAAAGACCTGCACCCCCTGAAGCCTCAGGTGGGCCGCTACCACTGCTAGTACTTTGGTAAACACCCTGGGGGCTGTGGTGAGACCAAAGGGAAGGACCCGGAACTGGTAGTGACTGGCTCCCAGCCGGAAGCGGAGAAACCTCCTGGAGCGTCTGTCCATTAGGATGTGGTAGTACGCGTCCTTGAGATCTATCGAGCACATCCAGTGGCCTTCTCCCAGAAGGGGGAGAATAGATTGTAGAGTGACCATTCGGAATTTTTCTTTGGGGACTGCCAGGTTCAAGAGAGAGAGGTCTAGGATTGGTCTTAGTTCCCCCGTCTTTTTGGCACTAAAAAGAACCTGGAGTAGAACCCTGATCCGATCTGGTCTGGGGGAACGGGCTGGATGGCTCTTTTCTCTAGCAGATGTCCAATTTCTGCCAAAGCGGCCTCCCTTTGACCGGGTGGTATGTCTGGGAGGGACTTCAACTTTGGAAGGTGAAGGAAAGGAATGCGATATCCCCTGGATATGATTTGGAGAACCCAGCGGTCCGATGTTATGGACTCCCATGCCGCTAGGTGCCCGAACGTCCCCGACTGCCTACAGAGTAGAGCAGTCGGGCAACCCCTCAGGGTTGCTGCGCGGGCCGTTCAGAGAAAGGTTCCCTGGACCCGAAGTTTCTGGGAGCCCCTCTGCCTCTAGGGCGGCGTCCTCCCTGTCCTCCTCTGCCGCGGAAGGACTGGTTGTCCGGAGCAGGCTGGGACTGCTGCGACTTCGGAACCACATCTTCTTCTGACCCTTTTGGTTCCTAGAATAGGGCCTCTGGGGTGCAGAGAAGCGGATTCCGACGGCAGACAGCGTCTTCCGTCCTTCTCGCTCTGGGTCAACGTCTCGAACGGTCTTGCCAAACAGAGCAGAACCATCAAAGGCGTTCGCAAACGACGCCTTGAAGGGCTCAGAAAAATCGCAGTGGCGGAGCCAGGCCTGGCGTCTCGTGACCAGTCCTGTCCCGCAGCTCTAGCGGCGCCCTCCGTAGCATGGGAGAGTAGCCGCATAGAAGTATTTGTGACTGACCTAAGAGTGGCCATTTTGGTGGAGTGCAGAACTCTGTCCTCCTCGAAATGGACTCAGGGGGGGATGCAGCGTACTCCTTAATAAGGTCTCGCTGCATCCGAATGACATGTGCCAAATAGTTCAGCGCCCTTACCGAGAAGGTCGCCGAACTGAACATCCGCTTCCCCAAGCGGTCCATCATCCGAGACTCCTTGCTCGGTGGGTGGACTGAGGACTCTCCTGAGCCAGTTCCCTCTTTGTGGCCGCCGCCATCAACATGGCATCTACAGGAGGCCCCTTACTCCAATGGGTCCTGTCGGAAGGCGGGCTAAGGATTCTATCGGGTCTTTTGGGAATTGGCTCCACGGTGTCCGGTTCCTTCCACGCCCTGGTGGTAATAAGGTCCACCAGGGGTCGGCAGGGGACACCCAAGAGGTAGACGGGCCCGTTTCGAATGCCTCCAAGAACACGGACTCGTCCGAGGAAGACTTGGGGGCAGACCACCCCCCCCTAATACGGAGCATTTCCATGATGTCTCCGAAGGAGACATCCTCGGGGTGACCGTGGGGAGCCTTCCCCTTCCTCCAAGTCCGTGTCTTCAGTGAGACTCTCAGGAGTCAATGTGCCTCCTTTGCGTATGCTTGCGAGGAGCCTCCTCTGGGGGCTGTCAGAGGAGTCCTCGCAGCAACAATTTGCTCCATGGGAGCAACTTGGGGCACAGAAGCGGGCTGTCCCAGGGGCCGGATGGTGGAAGCCTGGCCCAGTGCAGAGGGAGCGGGCGGAGCGAAGCAAGTGCCGGGGTCCGGAGACCCTCAACAGAGCCCTCTCCACTACATCAAAAGCCGAAGGGAGCCGACCTCGACCAAAGGATCCGACAATCGGCTCCCTCGGATCCGAAGAGTGGATCGAGCGGCGCCAAGCACTCGGATCCGAAGGGACAGTGCGCCCGACACAGACGGCGCCGAAGGAGCACTGATCCCCGGATCCGGCTCGGATCCAGGCTCCGAGATCGGGTCCGGCGCACTCGAGGCATGGTCGGATCCGGTACCAAGTACTATCGGCTCCGACCTCCCCGGCTCGGCTGCTCGGCCCCAGCTGCTCCCAACCCGGGAGGGGCGTCGGAGAAGGAGCAATAGGCTTAAAAGGGTGTTGAGCTCCCCCCCGGAGGGGGGGGAGGCAAGAGCACTCCCATCTGCATCTGGGCCTGGATGAACCTTCTCATCATCCGGTCCAGATCTGCATCCGAAAGGCTATGGGTAGATCTCGACGAGGCTACCGAGGTAGGCCTGGAATGCCTCCTCGATAGCCTCGACGGAGATCGGGTCTCCTCCTCCTCAGGACCCGGTGAGAAGCACACAGGTGACCGGAGCCGAGAAGGAGGAGACCGCACCACCAAGGAAGCCGGGGGAGAAGCCCGCTTGGCTGGCGGGGCCGAAACAGAGGTCTCGGCCCGCCGCTTGTGGTGCTTCTCCCTCCGGTCCTTTTTAGATGCATCCCTCTCCTGTCCTGAAGCGGGAGTTTGAGTCCCAGGAGCAGGAGGGGGTGCCACAGTGGGAACAACTGCAGCCGCAGGAGTCCCCGAAGGAGCGGAGGTCGGAGCCGAGTCCGGCGGTAAAAGACCCGCCAAGACCAGCTTGGACCTCCGCTCCCTCAGTGCCCTGGGGTTGAACCCTGCACAAATGGAACAACCAGATGTGAGGTGTTCAACCCCAAGACACTTAACACACCGAGTGTGGCCATCAGCCGGTGAGAGCTTATGGCCACACTCGGAGCATTTAGAAAAAATTGACTTAGGCTGTTCAGCCATAGTCACTAAAGTTAAGCTAAAGTTACAAAAGTAACCTAAAACAACAATAAAGAAGCACACAGGCCTCACACACACTCTACGTCCAGCGAGGGGAGGGAATAAAAATTTACTACTAAAAATTAAATTAAACTAAAAACAGTCAATAATAATAGGAAACCTACAACTTTCACACAAAAAAAGTTAAAGAAGGCAAAAATATTCTATTTTTGAACAAGAAATATCCACTTAGCTGAGAGCTATGAAATCCACATCTAGTTACCAGCGCGGCAAACAAGATCTGAGGTCATGAGGGTAGAGCAGGGCATTATGGGTGAGGGGAGGAGCTGAGAGCTTGGATCCATAGCTGGAAAACTATGCCGGTTCGGATCCGATATCGGATCCATAACCCACAGGTTGCAGACAAATGAATATCCTACTTCAGATCCACTAGTTATGGTTCTGCTGGGTCCCACATTTTAACTATGTGTGTGTTCAATCCATGAGCCAGTTTGCAACCCACCTGACAATATATGGATTGACCCACAACTGGGTTAGTTTAGCAATAATGCCAGAGTGGGAAATAGTGTCAAAGGCCTTGGCTAAGTAGGCCGTGTGCACAGGTTTGGCTTCATCCAGTGCTTTGGTGATTGTGTCAAAGAAATCCACCAAGTTAAGCAGGCACAATCTCCACTTAACAAAGCCAGACTGGGTAGGGTCAAGAATTTGGAGGTCTCCTATATCTTTGTTGATAAAGTCCATGGTAATTCTCTCCACGGCCTTGCAGATAAGGCTAGTCAGGCTTATGGGCCTATAGTTGCCCCCTTTATGTAAAGGGTTGATGGTAGCTGTTTTCCATTCCACAGGGACATAACCAGTGTTAAGGCTGTAGGTGAACAGAGTGCCCAGTAGTGCATCTAATTCCTGTTTTAATCCACTAAGAATGCAGCCAGGGATGTTGTCAGGTCCCATAGAGGCTGTGTTTTTGGCTCTGGAGAGAGGGTTAAGACCTGCTCTTTAAAGATAACAGGTGGAGAACATGTGGGGGGATACTTTGGGGTATATGTGGCAAGGACAAGAAAGTAAAGTTCTCACTAAACCTATTCACTAGTAGGTTGGCCATTTCCACGGGTTCAGTACATGTGGTGCCATTAACAACAAGTTCTACACAAATCTGGGCCTTTCCTTTAAGGTTACAGATGTAGCTAAAGAATGGCCTATGGATACCCTTTGCAAGGGAGGCTAACTTTTATTCATAGCTAGCTTTAGATTGCTTTACAAGGTGTCTTATTTGCTTATTTAAACAGAGTAGGGAGTGCTTCAAATTATGGAACCGTTCCTTCCTATTCTTAGACAGTAATTTCTTTCTCCTATTGTATAGCCTGTTTGTGGCAGATGTCCACCAAGCAGGTTTGTTTCTTTTAGAAAATCATGCTTCGACCCTGTCTGGTACAGCTGAGTCAATGCAATTGTACAAATGTTTGTACAAAGCATTAGTGCATATCCCAGTATAAGTGTCCTTGCCATCAGTGGCGGCAGGAGCTGTGAGGCTATTAATGCTGTCATGTAGTAAGTTGTAATTGCCTTTTGATGGTGGGTCTGATGCTATTGTTACTTCTAATGATACTGATTTAAGATCAGATCTCACCAGAGAGGGCCACATACTTGGGGTAGTGCAACAGTCTCCCATGTCTGTGAGCACCAGGTCCAGAATGTTTCAGCCCCTTATGAGGGTGTCAAATAGCTGGTCCAGGGCATTTGAGTTAACGAAGTTCAAGAACCTTTGGACAAGTGCATTAGCACAGGCGTAGTTTTCCCAAGCTATGGACAGGTAATTGAAGTCTCCCACAACCAGAGTGTTTGGCTGAATATTGAGTGACTCAAGTAAGTCCAGGTAGGCCATGTGGTTATCCTGGTTCATGGAGGGTGTCCTATAGTAGCAATAACTTGGAGCAGGGTCTTGCCAACAGTCAACTGTACCTGGAATAGTTCATAGGTTCATAGGTAGGTACTAGGCTATCAGCCCAAGGGCCTACTTAAGCCTAGCCAGCAAGGTTCCATAGCTTACGCCACCCAAGAAAGTTATTTTCCTGTGCCACTGTCCAGCAGAGACACAGAAGTGATCCCTGGGGTGTATTTCCTATTTCCCATCCACTCATCAAGATTTTTCTTGAAGAGTGCTAATGAAGAACTTTGCTTGACATAGACGGGTAGCTTGTTCCAGAGTATAGGAAGTCTCTGGGACAGGAATCTATCCCTCAAGTGTGTCCTGTTTATTGTGGTGACAAGGTTTAAGTCCCAAGAGCGTGTAGCTTGGAGGGATTGGGATTTATTTAGGTGTAGCATGTCCAACAGCTCTGGGTTTGACATAGCTTTATATGTTAGGCAGAGCTCACCTCAGAGTAGGCGATATGCTATGGAGTAAAGCTGGAGTTTTTTGAGGCGGTCAGTGTAGGGCATTTGTTTGAGGCCAGTAATCCTCTTTGTGAGGTACTTCTGTGGCTGCACAGACATCGGCTTCTTCTAAGGTGAAGATTGCTTCCAGAGAGTGCAGTTTCAGATATAGACTCCTAGTGTTTAGCAGCATAACCTTAAGGTTGTTTTTTGAGGATATTTTTAAGTTGAGAATTTTGTTCTTGTGACATTGCCTAAAAAAGGCATTATGGGAGAAGCAAGACCCTTAGTCAGTAACCGAAAGCCCAGGGGTGACAGGTGAAGACCATCTCTGGCAAAGCATCTGGGTCTACCGACCATATCATCCCAGGCTGACACATACTGGATCTTATTAGAATGACACCAGAAGCTAAGTCAATTGTTGAAGTCAATCATGTTTTGTTTGTATTGTGACATCATCCCTTGGCGAGGGTAGTATGCTGCTTAAGGCTAGAGATATACCTGCCTGGGGCACATAAACAGAGAGCTCAGTCATGTCTCTCTTCATATAGTCCAGTGAGGTATGTCTCATGTCATTCACAACAACATGGACTATGACAGAGTCATAAAAGTACTGTTGTTGAGAGACTTGAGTGCATGCATGATGTTGCAGATCCTGGCACCTGACAGACAGCTAACCATGACCTTTTCCTTAACCAACCTGTTGAGTGGGGCATCTGTATGTCTTACAATGGAATCACTTATGACTAAAATATTGGATTGTGTTGCTTGCCTTAGGGGCTTGTCTGGTGAGACACTGGTGCATGTGCATTTATGTGTAATGCAGTCTTCTGTGAGTGTGCTATCTGAAGTGCATTTGTTTTTGGGAGGTCTCTGATCTTTAGATAGGCTTTTTGAGAGTACCTAGTACCTATAGTAGATCCATCAATATTAAGTCAGAGAAGGTCTTGTAATTCAGACATATGTCAGTTTGTAAGAAACTGGATATAGCGACAGAGTTTTGAGGCAGTCAATGTAGCTCAAATTGTTTAAGCCTAGTATCATTTTTTTGTAAGGTATCTCTGAGGGTGTTCCAGCTGCTGCTATATGTGTCTGGACAGATACTTGTCAAAGGAGGGGTGTTGTACTTAATGAATGGCCTTAAGAGGGCTGCTTAAAAGGAGACAATGACATTCTTGGACCTAGAAGTAATCCCTTTGTTAATAAGCTGTGCAATATAGAAGGATTTCCTTACCACATTGGACACATGTAGGTCAAAATTAGGTCACTGTCCACATAAGTTCTCATATCCTGAAAAACTAGGTCACCTCTTAGGGGCATATTATCAATGTGGTAGTTAATCAGGGCAGATGACTTCCTAAAGGATACAATAATAAATTTTTTGGATTTATCTTTAATCTATGATTTCCAGCACCAGTTATTAATTTGGGATAAGCCTTTCAGCAGGATGGTTAAGTCTTTTGGAGATTCAGTAACTGGACCTAGCTTGCAGTCATCTGTAAACGTGGTCAGCCAGACCTCCTAAGTATTAGTTTTAACTTCTGAGAAGTAGAAGCCAAACAGGAGAGGTCCCAGCACTGTATCCGGAGGGACTACACTGGTGACTGGTCTTTTCTTGGAAGCAGCTTCCCCTATTTTGATCTTCTGCATTCTATCCATGAGTCAGTTAGAAATTCGGCAGGTGATTTAGGGGTTTATTCCTAGTTTATTAAGTTTTCTACTATGTCAGAGTGGGAGATTGTGTCAAAAACTTTAACCAAATCTAGGGAGGCAGTGTGTACAATTTTACCTTCATCCATAGCTCTTGTGACCTTTTCAAAAAAGTCCACCAGGCTGAGTAAGCATGACCTGCCTTTCACAAATCCAAACTGAGATAGCTCCAGTGTTTGGAGGCTCCCTATATCCTTAGTGATTAATTCCATGATAACTCTGTCCATGGTTGCATATGAGGATGGTTAGACTTATAGGCCTGTACCTTCCTGGGTCTGTGGGGTGGGGGGTCCTCCCTTATGCAGGGAATAACTGTTGCTGTTCTCCATTTACAAGATACAAAACCCATATGGAGGCTGTGGGTGAACAGCGTTATTAGGGATGTGTCTAGATCGTGCTTCATACTATTCAGTACACATCCTGGGATATTATCAGGGCTTATTAGTATTTTTTGCTTTTGAGAATGTTTTCAAGATTTGGCCTTGTGTGATAGCTGAGAGAGGGTCAGTTTTGGGTATTTCATGTGGGGCAGATGGGAGAGACAGGGATAAAGCTTGAGCTGAATTTAACAGCCAGTAGGTTAGCTACAACTTCAGTTTCTGTGACAATAACATTGTTCACAATTAGCCCAGCACATTGCTGCATTATGCTCCTGAGATTATGAACATAAAAAAAAACACAAGGCTTTTTTAGTTAACTTGGGTGGCTATTTTTGCTTCAAATTCAGCTTTGGTGGATTTGATAAGCACCTGAGTTGTTTGTACAGTTTAATGATGAAAACTCTATTGTTTTAGACAATGCTCTTCTTATTTTGGTCTAATTTCTATTCCTTACGGGGTTGTTTCTGGAGTGTGCCCTGTGCTTGTTTCTACATTTTTTTTTAACAAATAACTCTATGTGCATGGAAAACCAAAAAAGTTAACCCACTGGGAACAGTTGCAACCCAGATATTCTCTTGCAGATGTCAGCACAGTAAACCAGTTAGTCTTCCCAAAGAAAAAAATAAACCGAAAACAGCCAGAGTACCTGGTTAAAAAGTAGACAGAAAGAACTTTCCCAACAAAAAGTAAAGATCTCAAATGTGTCATCTGAATAACATGTGAACTTACATATCAACAGAAAAATCTCTTTGTAGAACAGATTGAGCAAAGTCTGAAATGAAGGGGAGAATCCATGTGCGGACATATGGAAATGGCTGATAAATACCCATTGCCAAAGGAGTAAACAAGGCATAGGATAAAAACTCACACAAAAATTTGAGAACCTGAGGCAATAATCCTGGATAGGACCCTGGTGAGATGTAAGGCATCCACTAGAAAAATCGTTTCCGCTGGTTAACATAAGATTTCCTAGCAGCAGGATTTCTTAAAAAAGGAGCCTAAAAGGTATTAGAATTTAAACATCTAGGCATGCAGTTAAAGTTGTTTTGAGGTGTATCAAATTCCCTCTGTCTTGTGTCAGTAGATCAAATCTGTATGAAAGCTTTTGATAATTGTCTTTGGCCAGTTCCATAAGAATGGAGAACCAATGTTGCCTGGGCCAAAATGAAATCACCATAATAATTTTGAGAGAGTCCTTCTGAATCTTCAGAGTAACCTTGGATATCAAAGGAAAGAGTAGAAATGCATAAAGGAACATTCCTGGCCATGGGAATGAAAATGTATCGGTTTTCCAGGCCTGCCTGTAAGGAGTCCTGGTGCAGATTTTACTTTGTTTTGAAAGGAGGTGAACAGATACATTTGAGGTGTTCTCCACAACTGGATCCATTCCCCTCATTCAATATCCATTCATGAGAGTCTGTCCTAGTCCTGCTCAGCTTGTCTGCCACTACAGTTTGCTCTGAAGGCATGCAAGATGCTTGGAGGGTTATATAATGCTGTAGAGCTAATTCCCAAGCCATTACAGCCAGCCTGAAGAGGGGGCATAGGATTTGGTGCCCCATGGTTATGTACTACATTGTTGTGGTATTTGTAATCACCTGTAATGGTCTTTGGGATCACAGGTCATGAAGAGATTCTAGAGCATGGATCACAGCTAAAATCTTAATATTTACCTGCTTTGTTCTGTCTGGACTGTCCCACAGGCCTCAACACCTTTACCCCACAGAAACTGCTCCCTAAGTAAAAACTGAGGTGGTTCTTTTGTGATAAAGCCCAAAACTAGAAACTGAAAACCTCAGAGGATGAGAATGGTGCTCATGTTTTTTTTTTTTTTGTTGTTTTGTTTGTTTATTTTTTAACATTGACTTTTTCTCACAGATAACCTAACAGTAGGAGCCATGAGAATCACAGGAGCCATGAATCCTAGAATCCTGAGATATTCTCTAGCTGAAGTCTCAGAATGATTGGAGAAGATCAAGAAAATATTACATATACAAATCCATCTTTTCCTGTGTTAGGAATGCCTTTGAAGAGATGTATCTAGAAGGCTGTCTAAAAGCATAATCCTGTGTGATGGAGTTAAGGAGGATTTCTGAACACTTATCTGTAAGCCCGGATTAGTAAGGAGTGAAGAAGCTCACTTTAAGGACTGCTGACACTTGAAAAAAAGACCCTGCAAAGATCACTAAGTCATCTAAATTAGGAATGACTGGTAACAGACTTTGAACAGTCAACATTTAGAATTTAGGTACTTTCACAAACCAGTTGAGAAAGGAAAGACGTAGAACTGGTCTCCAGGAAAGCTCTTTCTTTGAAACTGGTAATATTCTGCAGTAGAAGCCTTCCTCCCTTTTGTCTAAAGGTACTGGTAGTATGACTCCCACAGTAAACGTGTGTTGAAGAACCTGAGGAAAAAAATTCTGGTTCGCAGGTTAGGGAGGAATTCCCCTAAAAGGAAGTATATATATATATCCAGTACCCACTGTAACCCTCCTGAAAAAGAAGTTATGTCCTTACCATAACGTTCCATGTGGAGTGTTCATCTCGCCTTGGTTATTACACATGGGTTCGGAGCCGATCCTCAGCTCCGTGCCGGCCGACTGCAAGCTCTGCATCGAGAAGAAGCTCGAGGACATCTAATACCCACAATCCCCCTCTGCCTTTACCTCAGATCTAGTATGAAAGCAAACCAGACAACAATCACGCATACATGTCAAACTATATACATAATTACATATATACAAACATACCAAGGGTATGATAGTAACACTAACACTGCAACAGCAGAAGGAGAATACTCCAGACCAGGCACCAAATCGAACGTTCTTCCTAAGGGTGGGAAGGGTGGGAGTGTAATAACCAAGGCGAGATGAACACTCCACATGGAACGTTATGGTAAGGACATAACTTCTTTATGTGAGAGTGTTCAATCTCGCCTTTGTTCTTACACATGGGTAGCGTACCTAGCTCCATGATCCTGAGGAACTCAAGGGAGAACGTTCTTGAGCACAGTGGAACCAAAGGTTGCCCTATCCCTAGAAACCCTGTCCACTTTGTAATGAGATATAAATGTATGTGGTTTAGCCCAAGTAGCAGCCGCACAAATGATGTCTAAAGGTAAACAAGCTGCATGAGCCAAAGATGTAGAAATTGATCTGGTAGAATGTCCTCTGGGTTTTGCTGACAATGTTTGATCAGAATTTTCATAAACATAAATGATACAATCAGTTAGCCACTTAGAAAGAGTTCGTTTCGTAACTGCAAGACCCTTTCTGCTGTCAGCAAAAGCTATAAATAGCTGATCAGATTTCCTGTGATCTTTTGTTCTATCCAAATAAAATCTGAGTTGTCTATGGACATCCAGTTTGTGCAACATATACTCTAATTTATTAGAGTGGTCTTTAAAGAAGGTGGGTAATTCAATGGACTGATTAATATTACTAGCAGAACAAACTTTGGGAAGAAAGGATGGATTAGTGCGTAGGGATACTCTGTCAGAATGAAAAATTAAATAGGGATGTTTGACCGAAAGGGCCTGCAGCTCAGACACCCGTCTAGCCGATGTAATAGCCACTAAAAATAACGTTTTCCATGACAAAAATTTCAAAGTGCAACTTGAAGCCGGTTCAAAGGGTGGTAGCATCAATTTAGAGAGCAATAAATTTAAATTCCACGGTGATGTCGGGCTTCTGACTGGTGGTCTGATATGAAAGGAACCTTTTAAAAAGGCTTTACAAAGTCTGTGAGCCATAATAGGTGCACCACTTTCTTCTATATGATAGTTAGAAATGGCAGCCAACTGTACTCTTAAGGTAGCCGGAGAAGCTCCTTCCTGAAATAATTCGGTCAGAAATTCTAAGACCTTATTCAACGGAGCTGTAACAGGGTCCAACTGATGTGACTCCGCCCAGAAGACAAAACGTTTCCATTTACTGGTATAAGTCTTTGTAGTGGAAACTTTATGAGAAGCTACCAAAATATCTTGAACCGCCGATGTAAGGGGAATTGACCTGGCTAAAAAGGGAAGCGGAGCAGCCAAGCTGCTAGATGGAGAGATTCCAGGGATGGGTGAGGAACTCCTGACGAGTGAGTCAGTAGATCTGGCTCTGGGTCCAGCATCCAAGGTCCCCGAATGCGGTGATGCAAGAGAAAGGGGAACCAAATTTGACGAGGCCAGAACGGAGCAATGAGAATTATAGTCCTCTGAAGGTTGTTTGCTTTCTGTAGAAACTTTGCAATCAGGGGAAATGGAGGAAAAGCGTATAGGAGACCCGGGGGCCAATCGTGCACCAGCGTGTCCCTTGGGACTTCCCCTGGAGGGGGTAATAGGGCAAAGTAGCTCCTGCATTTGGCGTTCATTGGAGACGCAAACAGATCGCAGGTAGGCTGGCCCCATTTGCGAAAAATCTTTCCCGCAACTGACTGTTTGAGGGACCACTCGTGAGGCAATAGTATTGCCCTGCTCAGCCTGTCGGCTATGACGTTGGATGACCCCGGGATGTGCGTTGCGATCAGAAAGCGACTGGTGGACTCTGCCCATTGCCAAATTCTCATGGCCTCTCTGCATAGTTGGTAGGACCTGGTTCCCCCTTGCTTGTTTATGTACCAGACTACGGACATGTTGTCTGTCTGAACTGCAATGGTCCCTGGAGGAAGAAGGGGAGCAAAGTGTTGCAACACCAAAACACTGCCCTCAACTCCAGAACATTGATGTGCAGATTGTACTCCAGATTGGCCCATTCGCCTTGGACTGTCTGCCCCTGAAAGATGCCCCCACCCTATCAGGAAGCGTCCGTGGTTATCGTCGCTGACGGTGTGGGTAGCACAAATGGTCTTCCGCCGGATAGGTTGCAAGTCTGTAACCACCACATTAGGTGTGATTTGCATGTTTTCGTTATCAAAATTTCGTGAGTCAGTGGAAGTTGTTGGAATGACCATTGTGCAAATAGAAGCCATTGTAGCACTCTCATGTGCAGTCTTCCCAATGGTATTGCTATGAGAGAAGCTGCCATGAGACCCAAAACTTTCAGAACAATTTTTGCTGGGGATTTTCTGGACGACAGCAGAAGGGAAATGTTGAATTGAAGTGCTAGTATTCTTTCTGTCGGAAGTTTTAGAACTAACTGACGTGTATCCAATTCCGCTCCTATAAATAAGATATGCTGTGATGGCTGTAGCAAAGATTTTTCAAATTTACTGAAATGCCAAGGTGTGTACAAAGTTGTAGGGAGTAATCCCTGGCTTGTATCAGTTGACGCCTGGTGGTGGCAGACAGGAGCCAGTCGTCCAGATACGGAAACACCTGGAATCCTAGGCGCCTCAGATGAGACGCTACCACTGCCATGCATTTGGTGAAGACCCTGGGGGCTGTGGTCAGGCCAAAGGGCAGGGCTCGAAACTGATAGTGACTGGCTCCCAGCCGAAGCGCAAGTGATCTCTGGACGCCCTGGCCATTTTGATGTGGTAGTATCGTCCTTCAGATCTATTGAGCACATCCAGTCGCCCTTCTGTAAGAATGGAAGGATCGATTGAAGCATGACCATTCGAACTTTTCCTTCTTGACAAAGGTGTTGAGATGACTTAGGTCCAGAATTGGCCTCCAGTCCCCTGTTTTCTTTGGAACTAAAAAGAACCTTGAGTAAGTTCCGAATCCTATTTGGTCCGCTGGGACTGGTTGGATGACTCTTTTTCTAGCAGCTTTGATATTTCTGTAGCTGCTGGGTCTCGCAGATGGGGTGGTACATCTGGGAGTTTTTCTTTGGAATGGGGTGGATAGAAAAGGGATTTTGTAACCTCTGGTAACAACGCTTTTACCCTATTGTCTGAAGAAAGGTTTTGCCAGGCCTGAGGGTATAAAGCTAAGCGACCCCCGACTGCCTCCAGAGTAGGACAGTCGGGCCTCCTCTCAGGAGTGCTGAAAAGGTTTGCCAGGGAGGTTATCCCTGTCACCTTGGTTTTGGACCCCTCTGCCGCCAGGGCGGCGTCTTCCACCTCTGCCCCCTCTGCCTCTAGAGGGGGCATCACCCTGTGTGTTTGGAAAAGATCCTTGGGGTTTTCGAAACCACATTTTCCCACCATGTTGCCCTTTGGGGTACGGTCTGGAAGGGGTGGAAAAACGGACTCCGACAGCAGACAGAGTCTTTCCCTCCTGTTCACACCGGGTAAGGGTCTCCTTTACTTTAGGGCCAAAAAGTGTGGCACCATCAAATGGGGCGTTAGTAAAGGAAGACTTGAAGGCTTCCATAAGCGAACATAAGCGCATCCAGGATTGCCTACGAAGAGCAATCGCTGAAGCCGCTGCCCTACTCGATCCTTCGGCTGCATAGGATATCAGCCTCATGGACGAGTTCATAATGGACGTAAGGGTGTTGAGATGCGCTGTAACTTTCTCTGAGACAGCGGCATCTGTAGCACCCTGGAGGGTATCTCCCAACTCTTTGACTAGATCCCTCTGTAAATGTGTAAAATTGGTCAAATAGTTCAGGGAACGCATAGAGAAAGCCGCTGAACTGAAAATGCGCTTCCCATATCTGTCCATGGTCCTAGAATCTTTGTTAGGCGGATGGACAGATGAGGAAGAATCCGACATCTCCTTTTTCGTGGCCGCTGCCACCACCATGGCGTCTACTGGAACTCCTTTGGTAAGGTAAGCTTTGTCCTGTGGTGCCGTGATGTACTTATTTGGCTTCCTAGGGACAGGTTCCACCGTCTCAGGAGTCTCCGCCTTCGAGCAATTAATTCCATTAACTCATCAAAGGGCGGAGTGACCCAGGAGGAGGAAGGACGGGCACCAAATGCCTTCAGCAAAACTGACTCATCCTCAGAAGGGGGGAGGGCTTGCCAATCACCTCTCTGTTTAAGGATCTCCAAGATGTCAGAAAAAGAGACATCCTCTGAAGGTGACTTAGGGGACCCTTCTGACTCATCTAAGTCAGTATCAGATGTCAAGGATTCTTGTGGAGAATCCAAGTGTCTCCTCTTACACAGCCTTTTCCTAGGAACTTCTTCGTGGGGAGCATCCGAAGAAGCCTCCGAGGAAGAGGGGGCACCCTCCAGGGGTGGCTGAGACACTGGTGCCCGACGCTTGGACGTGGCCGTGGGTGCAGAGGAGGATAACGGTCCTTTGCAGGGAGGAGAAGCTGTACCTGCTGATGTGGTTGTCTGGGTAGACAACACCTTCCTCATGAGGTCGAAGGCCCCCGGGTCCCGAGTCGAGGTATCTCCGGTTCAAGAAATGGGAAGAATCCCGAAACAGGAGCCGAAGGCACCGACCCGAGGACGGAACCGAATCGATCCGTGCGAGGCCCGAGAGGAGAGTCGGAACGAAACATCGGTCCGACTCGGTCCCGGAACCAAGGACAGATCTTCGGGCCCGAGACTCCGGTACCGGATCGGATGGAGTCGAGGTAAACGGTGCCGACCGAGAAAAAGACGGTTCTGGCACCGAGGGCTCCACAATCATCAGGTCAGCTTCTTCCGGCTCCGAAGACTGAACAGGTCTCGGAGGAGGAACAGATGGAGATAGTGGCAGGCCTTCAAGTCTCGACATCAACTGAGAGGAGACCGAAATAAGTTTGGACAGGGCCGTATGCTCCATAAGTTTCTGCACCACACGGTCCACGTCGGTGTCGGAAAGGGCTCTAGAAGAACGAGTCGAAGGGATCGAAGACGGAGCCGACCTCAACAGAGTCGGTGGAGGGAGCTCCGTCACCGGTTCCAAGACTCGAGGCTCGGAAACTGCCAACAGTTGAACACTCGGCCCCGAAGTCTGTGGAACCGGTGATCTAACTAGACTCGAAGAGCTCGGAGCCGATGACTTTGGCTCCGACGCCTTCGACCCCTTCAAAGACTTGGATGCCTGGTCTGAAGCATCCAAAGCCTCCTGGAAAGAGGGTTTCAGCAATCCTCTATCCATCAGTTTCCTGCGCCTATCTGTCATGACCCTCCCACTAAAAGAGTGACAAATAGAGCAGTCCTCTTGTAAGTGGAGAGGGCCAAGACAGTAGACACAGGAACTGTGGTTGTTTGTGACCGACATTTTTTGGCCACACTGACAACGTTTAAAACCAGATTTCATCTTTTCAGACATATTAACAAATGAGAAGACAGTCCAGTCCAGTAAAAAATCCAATCCAGCAATAATGTCAAATCCGGGAATAAGAGTCTGTTTGATAAAGCTAAAAACAAGACTACCACAAGTTTTTAGTCAAAGAAGTCAAATCCGAAGTCTAATCCAGTAATAACTGCCAAAAAGGCAAGACTACAATAAGTTTTAGTCACAAGTCCAAGAAGGGGTAGGCCCGAAAACTCTAACTCGAAAGTTAACAAGTTAACTTATTCTAAGTATCGAGAATTCCTGACACTCACACACCTACTCTTACTTAAGTGACTAGATTTAAAGAAATTTTCTGAAAATTAGTACAGAATAGATAAAAAATCTTATCTGAACAGCCTCGAGCTAGTCTCCAGCGATGCGTATGCAGCAGCGGCAAACTAGATCTGAGGTAAAGGCAGAGGGGGATTGTGGGTATTAGATGTCCTCGAGCTTCTTCTCGATGCAGAGCTTGCAGTCGGCCGGCACGGAGCCGAGGATCGGCTCCGAACCCATGTGTAAGAACAAAGGCGAGATTGAACACTCTCACATCCAGTATTAGTACTCAAGTGTCAGAAACAATGTGTTACAAAAGTGAAAGACTGACAGCCAGTCTATGAGACAGAGTTAGATATGTAAGGACAGGAGGGAATGGAGAGAGGAATGCTGGCAAAGTAATTCTGAAGGCTTAGTCTGTCCCTTTTCTGACAGGATCCCTGTTTTTATTGTTCTCCTACAACCATTTCTTTTTTGTTCTCATTTGCCAGAAGATGGCAGGGACTTAAAAAGTAAAGGGTTAAAAAATGCAAAGGGTTTGTAAGGTTCATAACGTGGAGCTTCAAAAATCTCAGTAACTATGAATTAATTTCCCTCTGTCATCAAACTGTTTCAGAAATTGAGTAGCAGCAGGCCCAAGCAAAAACCTCTTTGTCTAAAGAAGAATTTAAAATCTCAGACTTTACTTCATCAGAAAACTTTGGAGTGTATATACAGGCATATCTTCTTAAAACAATAGCAGCAGTAGTGGCTCTAGACACAATATTTGCACAATCATACACACTTTTCAAAGCATGTTTAGACATCTGAGAAATGCAGGATTCAGATAGGACCTACAATTCCACGTTATTAACATCTGATAGAATAAACTAAAAGAAGGAAATTCTCTTTTGAAATCTGATACCTTACCTTCTTGTCCACAGGGTAAAGGTTGGTATTTATAAGTCTACTGTCTTTCTGGGGGACTGAAGTCTGTGGATCAAGGTTATTGCAGGCAGCGTTTAATACATCATCCTAGGCTGTCATTACAGAAGGGATAGCTGTAACATGGGGTAAATCCACTTGCAGCACATCATAACATCTCCTCAGTTTAGGGGGACATCTACTTGTTCCCACAAAAATAAATCATTCATCTCGGAACTAGACTTAGAAAAGGAAAACTACTCTCATGGAGGTGGAGAATTGAAACTTTCTACTGAATTAGAATCCTGCGCTTGAGAATCCGAAACAGAAAAAGCCCTGTCTCAGTCTATATCAGAATCCTCTGACATATTTTCCTGAGGAATATGTTGAACTAGTTAGTCTTCAGTATGAAATGTTGCTCTCCAGGATAGAAAGCCTACAATAAACTCTTGGCTAAGATAAACAAAAATGAGAAGTTATGTATTTACCATAACGTTCCATGTTAGTTGTCTTCTTCTCGCCTTCTTTCTTGCTGGATGGGTTCGGAGCCGAACCTCGGCTCCGACTCGGCCTATTACTAAAGCTCAAGAGCTATTTTTACCGGCTCGAGGCTATCCTATGTCCCATAATGCTAGGCGTGATATACCCAGATCTCGTTTGATAACTAACACTATGGACATACATGTCCCCACCATGACTGAGAATATATATGTATATGTATATGTATATATATATATATATATATATATATATATATATATATATATATATATATATATATACCTCTATACATCTAGGTATAAAAAACTCTTATAAGAGCTACCAAGAAAAGGAAAGAGGTAGCTAAGGAGATAACACTGATGATAACACATCTCAGAAGATACTCTCGGTCTTGCCAGGCTAGGGGGATGGAGGGAGGGATGCAAGAAAGAAGGTGAGAAGAAGACAACTAACATGGAACGTTATGGTAAGTACATAACTTCTCAATGTTAAGCTGTCAATCTCGCCTTCATTCTTGCTGGATGGGACAGCGTCCCTAGCACCTTAGTCCTGGGTGGCTCAATGGAACAAACTCTTGAGTACAGTGGAACCAAAATCAGCCCTACTTCTAGAGGTCATGTCCAGCTTGTAATGAGAAATGAAGGTATGAGGAGAGGCCCATGTGGCCGCTGCACAAATGGAGTCCATTGGCAATCTTGCCTGAAAGGCTACTGAAGAAGCTAATGCTCTGGCTGAATGAGCTCTGGGCTTAATAGGGAGCTCTTTATGCCTTAATTGGTAAATCAACATGATGACAGAGGTCAACCACCTAGACAAGGTTACTTTGGAAACTGGCAGGCCTTGTTTCCCTTCCGCGTAAGACAGGAAGAGCTGTTCTGATTTCCTCGTCTGCTTGGTTCTATCCAGGTAGAAGCATAATTGACGGTGAACGTCTAGACAATGTAACTTCCGTTCAGACCTATTGGTATAAAGTGGGAAGAAAACAGGAAGATCGATGGTCTGATTCAGATTTATTTCAGAGAGTACTTTGGGTAAAAAGGACAGATTAGTCCTAAGTGACACTCTATCTTTGTGAAAAACAAGGTAAGGAGGGCGAACACAAAGGGCTTGAAGTTCTGATACCCTTCTCACTGAAGTGATGGCTACTAAAAACAGAGTTTTCCAAGAGAGCAACTTTAATGAACAGGAAGCAGCAGGTTCAAAGGGAGGGAGAATTAAAGACGACAGCACCAAATTTAGGTCCCAAGGTGGGGGAGGATCTTTTACCGGGGGCCTAAGTAAGAGGGTTCCTTTTAGAAAGGCATTACAAAGTTTGTGTGACATAATGCTGGTCTCTGACAATCCAACGTGAAAATTCGCAATGGCTGCCAACTGAACTCTGATGGTGGCTGAAGAAGATCCCATTTGAAAAAGTTCTGCCAAAAACTCTAAGACAGTATGGACAGGGGCTGTAAAAGGGTCATCTTGTTTCTCCCCTGCCCAAACAGAGAAACGCTTCCATTTGCTAGCATAAGTCTTTCTGGTAGTAGACTTGTGTGAAGCGAGGATGATGTCACAAACTGAATGAGAGATTGAGGGAAGCCTGGCTAGGGTTGGAAGTGGAGCAACTAAGCTGTGAGGTTGAGAGATTGGAGAGATTGATGCAGCCCGCCCGACTGATGTGTCAGAAGATCTGGTGCTGGGTCCAGATGCCAGGGTTGATCTAGTAGATGACGTTGCAGGAACGGGAACCAAATTTGTCGAGGCCAGTAAGGGGCAACAAGGATCATTCTGGATCTCAAAACAGTTGCTTTCTGGATTAGCTGAGTAATTAAGGGAAAGGGGGGAAAAGCATACAGAAGACCCCGGGGCCAATCGTGGACTAGAGCATCTCTGGGGGGAAGACCTGGGAGAGGGAAGAGGGTGAAGAAGTCTGGGCACTTGCTGTTTTGAGGGGTTACAAAAAGATCGCAGCAAGGCTGACCCCACCTCCTGAAGATGTTTTCCACTACTAGCTGGTTGAGAGACCACTCGTGGGGCATGAGAATGGCTCTGCTCAGCCTGTCCGCTATGACGTTGGACTTCCCGGGGATATGCGTTGCTACCAGAAACCGTTGAGATGAGTTCGCCCACTGCCACAGTCTGAGTGCTTCTCGACATAGGGGGTAGGACCTGGTTCCGCCCTGCTTGTTGATGTACCACACTACAGACATATTGTCTGTCTGAATTGCAATATTCCCGGTGGGTAGAGAGTCTTGAAGGGCCTGCAACGCTAAAAGCACCGCTCTCATTTCCAAGACGTTTATGTGCAGGTGGCTTTCGAAAGGCTGCCATGTGCCCTGGACTGTCCTGCCCTGAAAATGCCCCCCCCCCCGATCAGGGAGGCATCCATTGTCACAGTAGCCACAGGAGGAGGAAGGACAAAGGGTCTGCCCTGAAGAACCTGAGGGGAGACCATCCACCATGAAAGGTGTCTTTTGCATGACTGAGTGACTACAATGCTGTGTGACATTGGAAGCTGTTGAAAGGACCACTGGAAAAACAGCATCCATTGCAGGATCCGCATGTGAAAGCGAGTTAGGGGGAGTAATGTGATAGCTGCTGCCATAAGACCTAGGGTTTTTAGTACGAATCTGGCCTGGACTCTGCTCTCTTGTAGTAGGATTTGAACATAACCTTGAATGTCTAAAATCCTTTGTACAGGCAGTTTTGCTGACAGTTCCACAGTGTTTAAAATGGCACCTATGAAGGTAATAGACTGACAAGGCGACAAGGAAGACTTTTTGGAGTTTATAGAGATACCTAGCTCATTGCAAATTTGGAGGGTATAATCTCTGGAATGAAGTAGCTGATGCTTGGTGGTGGCAGTAAGGAGCCAGTCGTCTAAGTATGGAAACACCTGGAATCCTTTTCGTCTCAGGTGAGCCGCAACCACTGCCATGCATTTGGTAAACACCCTGGGGGCTGTGGTGAGGCCAAAGGGCAGGGCTCTGAAATGGTAGTGATTGGCTCCCAGCCGAAAGCGGAGAAACCTCCTGGAGTGCCTGTTCATTTTGATATGATAGTACGCATTCTGAAGGTCTATAGAGCACATCCAATTGTCTGACCCAGGAAGGGTAGAAAGGACTGAAGCGTGACCATCCAGAATTTCGTTCTTTGAACAGACTTGTTCAGCCTGCTGAGATCCAAAATAGGTCTCCAGTCCCCTGTCTTTTTTGGTACCAAAAAGAACTTGGAGTAGACTCCAGATCCTTGCTGGTCTGCTGGGACTGGCTGGATGGCTCTTTATTCTAGCAGCTTTGAAATTTCTAATGCTGCTTGATCCCTCAGATCGGGTGGAACGTCTGGAAGGGACCCTTTTGGCGGTTGTGGGGTATGAATAAAGGGAATTTTGTAACCCTCGGATATGATCGACCGTACCCAATTGTCTTGTGTGAGGGAATGCCAGGCTTCTGGGTACAGTGATAGTCTTCCCCCGACTGCCTCCGAAGGTGGACAGTTGGGCAGCTCCTCAGGGGTGCTGGAAGGGTTTGTCAGAGAAGGATTCTCTGCTACCCTGATTCTGCGGACCCCCCTGCCCCTCTGGCGGCATCTATTATTGTTCCCTCCTCTGCCTCTGGAGGGAAGCTCACCACGTGCATCAGGCAGTACTCTCTGAGGTTTGTGGAACCACATTTTCCCACCTTTCTGACCCTTAGGGTATGGTCTAGAAGGGGTAGAAAAACGGACTCCTACGGCAGAGAGAGTCTTGCCTTCCTGCTCGCACCTGGTCAATGTATCCTTCACTTGAGGTCCAAACAAGGCAGGACCATTAAAGGGGGTGTTAGTGAAGGATGCCTTGAAGGGGTCAGCAAAGTTGCAAAGCCACATCCAGGCGTGTCTCCTTAGAGCGAAGCCCGTGCCTGCAGCCCTACTCGCTCCATCGGCTGCATAGGAAATGAGCCGCATGGAGGAGTTTACAATAGAGTTTAGGGTCCCCAGCTGGGAGTTGATCTTTTCCTGAGACCCCGCAGCTGATGGGTCCTGTAAGGTATCAGCTAGTTCCTTGAGAAGGTCTCTCTGGAGACGGGTCAAATGGCACAAATAATTCAGCGAATGCATAGCAAAGGTCGCTGAGGAAAACATCCGCTTGCCATACCTGTCCATAGTCCTAGATTCCTTATTAGGAGGATGGACAGGTACTGAAGGGTCAGCCAACTCCTTTTTAGTGGCCGCCACCACCATGGCATCAACAGGGACGCCCTTAGTTAGAAACTGCTTGTCAGAAGGGGCTGTAATAAATTTTGTAGGCCTCCGGGGAGTTGGTTCCATAGTATCCAGAGCCGTCCACACCTTTCGAGCCACCACATCCATGAGCGGGTCGAAAGGCGGAGACACCCAGGAGGTGGAAGGGCGAGAACCGAACGCATCCAGGTACACCGACTCGTCCACAGAAGGGTTAAGGGCAGACCAGTTTCCCCTCTGCTTAAGAATCTCCAGGATGTCAGAAAATGAGACATCCTCAGAGGGGGACCTGGGGGACCCTTCTGAGTCATCCAAGTCAGTGTCCGATGTGACTGACTCCAGGGAGTCTATATGCTTCCTCTTGCATTTTCTTTTTCGAGGGGGCTCCCCTGAAGGATCAGGGGAGGCCTCAAAAGAGGAGGATACGCCCAATGGGGCTACCTGTAGCATCGGTTCTCCATGCTCGGGATCGAGAGAGCGGGTAGAGACTGAAGCAGGCACCATAGAGGGAGGAGCAGAAGGAGCCGACCGTGGAGCAGGCACAGGGGCCAGCACACTCCTCATGACCTCAAAGGCTCTCCTATCAGGCAGGGAAGGGGGTCCCCACTCCGAAGAGACAAGGACTCCTCCCGGCCCCGAGAGGGACGGCTCCGAGGCCGATGTCGGGGCTGAACTCACCTGTGCCGAAGCTCCGAGAGGGAGAACGGGGTCGGACAAGGGTCCGATGCCACTCACCCCCTCGGAGCCGATGAGAGAGTCCTGGCGCCCGGATCCCTCCAAGGATGGAACCAAGGAAGAGATCGGAGCCGACGAGGGAGCCGAAAGGGGAGGTATCAGCTCCGACGTTCCGACGGTCCCGACCTCTACGATCTCCGGCTCCAAACTCACAGGAAGAGTCGGAGGAGGAATCGAAGAGGGAGTAGTGAAAGCCACTGCCTGATGAGGAGGGCTATGCAACATTTGGGCCAGTGCCTGCGACTTAAGTAGCCTGCTAACCACCCTCTCGAGATCATGGTCCGACAGCCTGGAAGACTGAGAGGAATGGGACCTGTGACTCCGCTCCAATAGGGAGACTTCAGAGCCGAGTGGACCGATTCCAGGGAAGAAGACCTGGAACGCTTCTTGCTCGAAGACGGCTCCGACAGCAGAGTCGGAGCCGACTGAGGCCTAGAATCATCGGTTCTGGCCGAAACCGATGCAGTGGTAGTAGTAACACCGCTCAGCGACGGCTCCGAACATGGAGCCGACGGTTTGGCGGGCTTAGAAGGTTTACCCGATGAAGGCTTAGCCGGGGAACCTTCAGGCTTTAACAAGCCTCTCAAAATAAGTTTATTCCTGCGTTCCTGCAGGACTCTTGGACTGAACGCATGGCAGACAGAACAAGAGTCCTGCAGGTGCAGAGGGCCCAAGCAATATACACAAGAAGTGTGACCGTCTGTCAGAGACATCTTCTGACAGCACGAGTCACACTTCTTGAAGCCCGAGACCTTAGTGTCTTTACACATCCTGAAAAAGGGATGACTGTCTAATCACAATCAGTCAAACACACACACACACACACACACAAAAAGGCTGAACAGACTAGAAAAAAATATAACAAACCCCTACACTTTTTAATACAAACAAACAAGGCACACACACACACACAAATAAGAATGGAAGAGGATTGGCCAAGGGCCTAACTTTTAGGTGAGGGGAAAAAAACAGTATCAAAAACTACATAAGAGGGAATCCTAAACAGGGATCTAAAGGGTAGTAACTAAAAAACACTATCGCTAATATTTTAACCCAAAAAGCTGACTAAAACCAAGAAAAATATTAATACAACCTGAGCCGGCAAAAAGACGCAACCTTGTAGCTGAAGCGGCAAACGAGATCTGGGTATATCACGCCTAGCATTATGGGACATAGGATAGCCTCGAGCCGGTAAAAATAGCTCTCGAGCTTTAGTAATAGGTCGAGTCGGAGCCGAGGTTCAGCTCAGAACCCATCCAGCAAGAATGAAGGCGAGATTGACAACATAACATTCATCTTTATAAATGACAAAATGTCTTTGGAAGAGCTATACCTAACCTTTTGACCGAGAGATGGTACTTCATCCCGGGCAAGAGATCTCTTTCCCTATCCCTTCCAAGATGAACCTCCTGGAGAATCTCCCAAATCCAAAGAAGATAGTTCTCCCATACTCAGACTGGACACTGGCACAGCTGCAGAGGATATGGCTAACCCCCGGTCCATGGTGATGGAAGGGACTACACAAGAGGAACCCAGAGAAACCAGTAAGTGGTCTGAGGAACAACGAATGGCCATTGCAAAATTACCCCTCACCAGCTGAGACACTGTCTGATCCACAATGTAGGCAAAGGCTCATATTCTGTTGTTTCTTCTTTTTAGGTACAGTGGGAGAAGAAACAGCAGGGCTGGTACAAGAATCCATGCTGTAGCCAGGGAAGAAGTCTGATTGCTGGTAACTGTTGCTGGGAAGAGTCAGTTGGAAAGTAAGTTGTCAGCCAAGTGTTAACAAGCAGCACACACACTTACACTTCTCCACACATTTCCTCAAAATTCAAAAGTAAAAGCACAAGCAATACACAAAACCCTTGTGAGAACACTAAGTCTCTCTCACAGAAAATACACTGAGAGAAAACAAGAAATGTAGATAAGATGTCATAAAGTGTACATAAGCACCAGACAAAAAATACATTTTTAGCACTGAAATAAACTTCCCAATGTTTGAAAATAACACCTTCAAGTCAAATGTCTCAAGCAGTAAAATAATAAAGGCAAGTTGTCAAGAAGTGTACACAACCATCAAAACACTTGCCATTTTCAGTACACAACAACACTTTCCAATCTCAAATCCTTACATTCAGTTAAAATGCCTCAAACCAGTACATTTTTATCACAAAAACAGTGCCAGTACTCAATAGGAAGTCCCATGCTAAAAAATAGCTCTGATATTAATAAAACTGCTGGCATTTTTCAGAAAACAATATATATATATATATATATATATATACACATATATAATATCAAAATATTTAAAAAAAAGAAAGGGTTCCCCTATGGGGACTTACTTTTCAGAAATGAAGCATGTAGCTAATTGATGCTCCTGTTAATCTTTAGAGCAATTTTCCTTTAAGGTGGCAAGAAAGTGCTGAAGTTGTCCACATTCTGACTGTGGGCTAGCCTATAAACAGTCAGTGTAGGTGTGGGATGGAGACAGAGCTTTTTGAATACAAGCCAGTTCTTGAATCTTGGGCAGGATACAACCCAAACAGCCAAAGGCTATTGCAATAGAGTGAGTGATGAACATGGTAAGTGATCCAGAAGTCAGGCATAAGCCAAAACATTTCCCACCTCTAGGACAAACTTCCCCTCAAGTTAAATAAAGTGATACCCTAGCAATCTGCAAATTAAACTTGGACGACTGGAAAGGTATCCATAAATTGAATCTAGGACTGACCTCTTTGCTCTTATTGAGAAGGGAGGTTACATCATGAGGGTGGGTATTGGAAAGGTGTAAATGGTCTTGTGACTCAGTTGCCTTGTATTTCCCATGATCGTATGATCTTATGAGCTAAGATCCTCCCTCACATTCCACTTCTGGGGTGGTCTTTGCTTCCTTACTTTTCACCTACTTTCCATTCCCAGAGCTGTTATATGCTGATGATAAAGGCAGCAAGATGAGTGCACTGTGGAATATCAGCAATGCCTTTCCCCACACTGAAGTAACTGGAGCTTGATTATGATGTACCAGCTCATGTGGAGCAAACCTTGGGGGCTGGTGGTAGAATTTAGACTCAGAGAGACTACAACTCCTGTTTCCCATTCAAAGTTAAGGAAGACCCATTGACTACAGTTGAAAAGCCTCCCACTGGTCCTCCTAAATGAGGTGAGCCCACAAGGTTGCCTCTATATTAGACATGTATTGTCCTGTTTGACATGGTGAGATCTGTCCTTGTAAATGTGATAATGCTTCCTTAGGTAGCATTATTTGGCATTTGTGTTAATCCCATACATGCTTCTCACTCCATACTTCCTCCTGAGAATCTGTCACTGCCATTTGCCCTTGGTGAGGTTTCCCTTCAGGTGTGCAAATTGTATTCACTCAAGTTGTTCTAAACTGGCTATGGATTCTCAATGTTGTATGTTGCAACAATGCTTGTAAGATTGTATTTTACAGAATGCTTCTTACTCAAGTCAGAAATGTCTCTGAGAAAAGGTGACTCATATTGTACTATTTTTCATACTAATCATTTTTTAAGTAAGTTGTAGTGACTTTAAAGTGAGAAAATAAAGTAAGAGGGGCGGGGTGAGGGTCCACAAAGAAAAGTGCAGTTGTGTAAGTAAACTTACCATCACAGATGTTGGACAGGTCAATGCAGCTGTACCCTAAGCTATATAGGTTATATCCTGCCATGGATATAACAGCCGGCCAGCTTTCAAAGCTTCAGTGCACCTTCCATATGTCCAAACTATTAGACAACTTGAGCTGAGCTGATGAAAAAGACAGGTTTGGGCACCAAGCTTAATCTAAAAACAAGTGTTTTCTGTAAGAAAATAGGCTTGAAAAATAAGACAAAATGATAAATTCCAAGACAAGTGCTAAGTTTCTCCCATCTGCAATGATATTAACTTGTTTTCCTTTAGCAAATGCTCAGTGGGATTCAAGCAGTCAGCATCCGAAGGCAATTCTTGTTTGTTATGAGTGAAACTGACAAAGACTCATGCATGCATATGCAGAGTGGTTATCTGTTTTTTTCTTTATTGCTGATTATGTTTCCACAGAGACAAACTTTCTGAAGATGCATGCAAATAATCTTGAGAGTTCTGAGCATAGTTTGCTGAGGGGAAAAGGTTTGAAGGTATAAGGGCAAGCAGTTCAGTAAAAAATAAAGTTTGAAATTATCTGAAGTGAATGAGACATAGCAGCTTCCTTAGCAGCCTTAATACTTCAATGCCTTTAATAGAACAGTGTATAGTTTTATTTAAAGATAGCAAATGCATTTTTAAGGCTAAAAGTTGATGTTTTCTAAAAGCATACAAGCTGTTTTTCACATCTGAGAGGAGAATAGAGATAAAAAAAGAACAGACAGCAATCAGAGTAAATGGGAGCACAGGCTGTAACGTGCTTTAGCATGGGTAACTTTATAATGCCTGTGAGTGCAGCTGTCAATTTTGGGCAGTTGTTCCTATCTGTAGAGTTGCATTTCATTTTTTGAACAGGTTAATAGTTCTGTGTGTTTATTCAAAGTTAATAGATTATTGGGGTGTTTTGAAAATGTACTTTTTTGTTTGAGGGTTTTCAATAAAGCAAAAAGTCTTGAAAATGTAACAGAGGTTCAAATGGAGATGTTAAGAAAAAAGAAGTTATATACTTACCATAACATTCTATGTGAGTTGTCCATCTCACCTTCATTCTGTACTGATGGGTTCGGAACTGATCCTCAGTTCCGACTTGGCCATTTACAAAAGCTCGAGGTCTCCAACTAGCTCTTGGATTACTCCCCCAAGAAGAGGGTCAGAGAGCATCAGATGCCAATCAGTAACCTCTCGGTTCTCCAGAAGCCAAAGGCTGGGGGTAGGAGGGGGGGACGTAAGAATGAAGGCAAGATGGACAACTCACATGGAACGTTATGAAGTGCATAACTTCTTTATGTGAAGTTGTCCTATCTCGCCTTCATTTTGTACTGATGGGGCAGCGTCCCTAGCAACATTTTTCTTGGGTGTCTCATAGGAGAACATTCTTCAGAACAGTGGACCCAAAAGAGGCTCTGTCCCTGGAGGCTAAATTCACTTTGTAATGAGTGCTAAAGGTATGAGGCCTTGCCCACGTTGCTGCTGCACAAATGGTACCTATTGGTAATTTTGCATAAAAAGCAGAAGAGGTCGAAACAGCCCTAGTAGAATGAGCTCTTATTTTATCTGGCAGCTGTTTGTTTATTGACTGATAAGTGAACGAGATTCAGTCTGCCAACCATCTGGACAGAGTAGTTTTTGCTACTGAAGCATCTTTTTTGCAGTCTTAAAATGGTACAAACAGCTGGTCAGTCTTTATAAATTCTTTTGTTCTGTGTAAATAGAATCGTAATTGTCTATGAACATCCAGTTGATGTAACACATATTCTGCCTCAATGTCCTACTTGTGGAAAAAATGACAAGTCTATGGACTGATTTAAGTTGGATTCTGAACATACTTTCAGTAAAAAAGACAGGTTTGTACAGAGTGAGACTCTGTCATTGTGGGACAGCATATACGGGGGTTTGATAGATAATGCCTGTAACTCCAAAACCCTCCTAGCTGAAGTGATAACCACTAGGAAAATAGTCTTCCAAGTTAAGAACTTTAAGTCACATGATGATGCAGGTTCAAAGAAGGGAAGAATTATCTGGGATAATACAAAATTTAGGTTCCATGGTGGTAGGGGTGGTTTAATGGGTGGTCTCAACAGGTTAGTGCCTCTCAGGAAAGCTTTAGAAAGTCTGTGGGACATAATATTTGGTCTTTCATCC
Organism: Protopterus annectens; assembly: GCF_019279795.1. Taxonomy (NCBI): domain Eukaryota; kingdom Metazoa; phylum Chordata; order Ceratodontiformes; family Protopteridae; genus Protopterus; species Protopterus annectens. The sequence goes on from NC_056739.1 coordinate 102,106,564, forward strand.
CCAAAATGAAAATTTGAGATTGCTGCTAGTTGTACTCGAATAGTAGCTGCAACTGTTCCCTCATTAAAAAGCTTTGTTAAATATTCCAGAATGAAAGATATAGGTGCTGAATAAGGGTCAATATGATTCTCTAAGGCCAGACTGAAAATCTTTTCCATTTGCTGAGATATAATCTTCTCGTAGACGTCTTGTGAGAAGAAATCAGGATATGTCGTACCACAAGTTAAAGGTTTTGCAGCCTGGCTATATTGGGAATTGGAGCTGCCAAGCTGTCAACTTGAGGGTCTGAAGAGATGGATGGGGAGCTCCCGACAAATGGGTCAGAAGATCCAGCACCACGTCCAGAATCCAAGGCTCCTCCTGAAGATGAGGCGGCAAGAAGGGGAACCAAATTTGATGAGGCCAGTAAGGGGCTATAAGTACTAATGTTCTTCCCAATGCACTGGCTTTCTGCACTGGCTTTCTGAAGAACTATCATTTTCAAATCTAGGTGCTTAGGATTTCCCTCTCTCTTCCCCCCTTGGCTGACCTGGTGTGATTCAGATTGAACTCTACAGTTCCTTACAAAACGGTGTCTACAGGACTGCAGTCAGTTTTTCTCAGCATTTAAACAGATTGAACTCTACAGTTCCCTACAAAACGGTGTCTACAGGACTACAATCAATTTCTCTCAGCATTTAAACAGATTGAACTCTACAGTTCCCTACAAAATGGTGTCTACAGGACTGCAATCAGTTTCTCTCAGCATTTAAACAGATTGAACTCTACAGTTCCCTACAAAACGGTGTCTACAGGACTGCAATCAGTTTCTCTCAGCATTTAAACAGATTGAACTCTATAGTTCCCTACAAAACGGTGTCTACAGGACTGCAATCAGTTTCTCTCAGCATTTAAACAGATTGAACTCTACAGTTCCTTACAAAACGGTGTCTACAGGACTGAAATCAGTTTCTCTCAGCATTTAAACAGATTAACTCTACAGTTCCCTACAAAACGGTGTCTACAGGACTGCAATCAGTTTCTCTCAGCATTTAAACAGATTGAACTCTACAGTTCCTTACAAAACGGTGTCTACAGGACTGCAATCAGTTTCTCTCAGCATTTAAACAGATTGAACTCTACAGTTCCCTACAAAACGGTGTCTACAGGACTGCAATCAGTTTCTCCTAGCATTTAAACAGATTGAACTCTACAGTTCCCTACAAAACGGTATCTACAGGACTGCAGTTTCTCTCAGCATTTAAACAGATTGAACTCTACAGTTCCCTACAAAACGGTGTCTACAGGACTGCAATCAGTTTCTCTCAGCATTTAAACAGATTGAACTCTACAGTTCCCTACAAAACGATGTCTACAGGACTGCAATCAGTTTCTCTCAGCATTTAAACAGATTGAACTCTACAGTTCCCTACAAAACGGTGTCTACAGGACTGCAATCAGTTTCTCTCAGCATCTAAACAGATTGAACTCTACAGTTCCCTACAAAACAGTGTCTACAGGACTGCAATCAGTTTCTCTCAGCATTTAAACAGATTGAACTCTACAGTTCCCTACAAAATGGTGTCTACAAGACTGCAATCAGTTTCTCTCAACATTTAAACAGAGTAGGTTGCACACAAAAAGCATTTGTTAAGCTTTCACTTACAGTGCTTTGTAATCAAGCAGGTCACCATATTGGTCAACCATAGGGCTCTTTTTTTCTGCTTGAGTGTTTGCCTCCTTCCCCTGTAACTTAAGTAAATTGACTTTTACATTAAGAGCTATAATACTTACCTTATAGCTTTAGGACACCTTAGGAAACCTTGTAAACTGCAATAGCCCCGCTACGTTCACCCTCACTATGCTCGGGCTCTCTTCGCTCCCCTCCCTGCCCCCAATTACCTCCCGCCCCCAGTACCTCTAAATTTATAGTACTATAGCCACCCCCCACTTTCTAGATACTATCTGCTTTCATCTGGGATAATTACACCCACCCCCATTCTTCTACCTACATTTTAATAGCACCTATTAGCTTTCATCTGGCATTCTCCCATCCCCCTTCCAGTACCTTTACCTCACCACTCTATCTTTTGGTGTTGCATCATCAGGTAAAACAGTTCCTTAACTCACTAGCTGAATCACATATAATGATATACTCCTCTTTACTACCCCTCTTGTTTGCACCACACCTCCTTACCTTGTATGAAAACCAGTTTCTCATGGGATTTCAAGTCTCAAAAGGCCATACTATCACCCCAGCTGTAAATCCTTCCACCTTCAACCATACTTACAGTACCAGATCCTATCCAACATCTTGTTCAGTCTATCAACATCTCAACCCCAGGCACATTAGCTCTGGATCCAAACACTGCCACAAACTAATAAACAAATTCCTGAAGATCATCACCAAGTATAGACTCAACCTAATACTTGGTGGTGATATTCACCCCGACCCTGGCCCACCCACTTCAGATACATATACCCCCCTTTACTTGCAATCTAAGCTACAAACCTACAATTAATAAGCCAACTAACTCTCTCCTAGCCTGTCATCTCAACATTAGAAGCATCAATAACAAGGTACATGAATTGCATGCACTTCTGGATGTCCACTCCCCTGAGATTCTCTGTTTATCTGAAACCTGGTTAAAACCTAACACTAAAGATAGTGAAGTGTTACCACCTGGGTACAACATACACAGGCTGGATCATGCTTTGAGAAAGGGGGGTGGGGTAGCTATACTCTATAAATCTGAGTTGAATGTCACCACAGATGTAATACAACCACCTCAGATTAATAACTCAGAGATTCTTGCCACCAAATTGCAACTTAATAAAAATAAATGCATTAATATCATCTGTATGTACATTCCCCCAGGTAACAATATATCTACACTTGAAGATATCCTGCATTGGCTATCATGTCACTACCCCCAAGAAACCCTACTACTTGGAGACTTTAACACAGACTGGGACACCTGTTCCTCAAAATCCCCAACCACCCATATTAACCTGCATGCATTTACACAAATTATATCCACCCCTACCAGGATAGGTAAACCCAACCAAAAAGAAAGCATTCTTGACTGGGTACTCATAAACAGTCACCCCCAACTGTACACCTCCGGTACCATCCTTGATGGCCTAAGCGATCACCTTCTTACATATGTAATTAAGCACAAAACCATTAATTCCCAACAACCCTTACTCAGAAAGGCTAGAAACAATAAAAACTTTGACCCTGCCAAATTCCAACAAGAACTAAACTCGTGTAATTGGTCTATTCTAAAACACCTCCCGTTAGAGGAAACAGTAGCATACTTTAACAACAAATTCCTTGAGATCCTTGATTTGCATGCACCTGTTCGTTCAAAGAGAATCAAGGCAAAAACTGCGCCATGGCTTTCTAAAGAGTCTAAACACAAAATTACCCTTAGAAACAAAGCATGGGCTTTATGGCGTTCTTCTAAAGACCCACAAGATCACATTAAATACAGGCAATCCAGGAACGAAACAAAAAATCAATTTTACAAGACAAAAAACAATACTACTGTAATTTACAGACAGTAAATCAAAATAACCCTCAGAAGTTTTGGGCAGGTTTAAATAATCTACTACATCCTGGACAAACTTCAACCCCAATCCCTGCTGCTACTATTGATAAAAACCCTGAAGATGTTTCTGACAGTTTTAACCGATTCTTTACTGAGACAATTCAAGCCCTAGCTAGCCAACTACCTCCTAGCTCCACTGGTCCTGAAAGTAGCACCCCTAGAAACCTACTTGCATTCAGCTTCCAACCAGTCGCCACTTCACTTATCCATACCTTGATCAAAAAATTAAAACCCACTACACTTTCTGCTGATCAACTCCCTGCCGAGTACCTACAAAAATCAGCTGATGCTATTGCTTACCCCGTCTCAATACTAATCAATCGAACCATAGTAGAAGCTAAAATTCCCACCACCTGGAAAATATCTTATGTAATCCCACTTCACAAAGTAGGCAGCTCTACTGAATTCTCCAATTATAGGCCAATAGCTATACTCTCTCCACTTGCAAAGATTATGGAAAAATGTATTCATAGACAACTTATGCACCACCTAATCCAGAATCACCTTATGGCAGACACTCAGCATGGCTTTCGTCCTCATCACAGCACTACTTCAGCCCTCCTAGCCTTTACCAACACCATAAACCATAATCGCAACAATAATTATATATCCTCAGCCCTCTTCTTGGATCTTTCCAAGGCATTCGATATGGTTGATCACTAACTTTTAATCCACACCCTGCAAACATTCTGTCTAGATACTAGAGCCATTCAATGGTTTCAATCCTACCTGAATGGTCGACAGCAGGCTGTCCTCTGGCAGAACAAACTCTCTAACCTTCTACCTAATACCCTTGGAGTACCACAAATCTCTATACTAAGGCCCTTGCTATTCTCCATCTTCATTAACGACCTTTATACTGTCATCCCAAAAGTCAGCTGTATCCAATATGCTGATGACTCTACTCTGATTTGCTCAGCCACATCTCCAGTAGACTTATGGTCATCTACCCAGACCACCTTTAATACAATAGAAAACTGGCTTTCTGAATATCGTCTGATCCTAAATCCCAAAAAAGCTAAAATGCTGTTATTTTCACCAACACGTAGGTCTACAGCTTTCACCTTTACCATAAATTCAAATGATGGCACAATAATCTCCCCTGACCCCCACTACAAAACTATTGGGTGTCATCATAGACAATAATCTAAAATTCGACCTACATGTTAACCAAACTATCAAAACCATCAATAAAAAACTAGGGTCACTGTACAGAATAAAAGCCTTCCTAACCCCTCCAGCTAAAATTGCCATAGCTCGCTCTCACCTTCTTTCAACCCTTCTGTATGCATCCCCTCTACTCTCGAATTTAAACAAGACTGTCCTTAACAAACTCTAAATTTGCTACAACCCGCATTGCCAGGTTTGCCACTGGGCTGCTTTTAAGACACATCATTGCATCAATCTAAATCAGCTTGGGTGGCTTGAACTACCCAGCCTAATCCAGTATAACCATCTGATTATGGCCTATAAAATCCTCTATAATCCGGACAATACTCCTGCAGTTAAAAATATTATCATCCTCTATAACAATCCTAGACCGCTTCAATCCTCTAACAAACTACTAATTCAGACTAGCAAAATTAATAACACAGCTGGTGACTCTCTCTTTGCAAACTCTGTAAGTAGATCCTGGAACTCTCTTCCAGCTGATATTACCTTACTTTCCACCTTAGGTCAATTTAAAACTAGACTCAAACAACATTTGTCACTTAACTGGCTATGTCAATGTATCAAGGCTGGCTAACTCTCTGTAGAATGTGTAAAAATCTGTTAACCAGTTTACTGTGTAATTTAATTTAATCCTGACTTACGCTCAGGATTAACTCTAACCTGTGGAACTTGTTTAACTTGCTTACTTATGTAATCTCTGTAAATAGTCTGTTTGTAATATGTAATGCTGGTATTATGTAATGCTGTATCTGCTTACCCTTGGAGCTTCTCTCCTCGGCCCTCTGCTGAAAATGGACATGCATCCAGTCGGACTATCCCGGTCAACAAATGTAAAATAAATAAAAAATAAATAAATAAACTTTGGGTATCAATGGAAAAAAAGGGAAAGCTTAGAGAAGGCCCGGGGCCAATCATGCATAAGTGCATCCCTTGGGGGTTCCCCCAGAGGGGGAGGTCAGGTTAAAGTAGCTGCTGCATTTTGTGTTCATGGACATAGCAAAAAGATCCCAGCAAGGCTGGCCCCATTTTTGGAAAACCATTTCCCCTATTTCTTGTTTCAGGGACCACTCGTGGGGCATCAGAATTACTCTGCTGAGTTTGTCTGCTATCACGTTGAATTTCCCCGGGATGTGCATTGCTACCAGAAAGAGTTGGGAGGAAGTTGCCCACTGCCATACTCTCAGGGCCTCTCAACAAAGGTGGTAAGATCTGGTTCCTCCTTGTTTGTTTATATACCATACCACTAACATATTGTCCGATTGGATTTCAATCGTTCCTTCTGGAAGAGAGTCTTGGAATGCCTGCAACTCCAGAAGCACCGCTCTCATCTCTAGGACACTGATGTGCAAGTGGGCATCGTGATCCTGCCAAGTGCCTTGGGGTGTTCTTCCCTGATAATGCCACCGCATCTGGGAAGCATCAGTGGTCACTGTGGCCAGCGCTGATGGGCTAGCAAAGGGTTGACCTAAAGTCACTTGATCGGAGTGGAGCCACCAATGAAGGTCTCTCCTGCAAGATTCTGTTAACATTATCTGGTGCGACATTGGAAGTTCCTGCATGAACCACTGGGTGAATAGAGACCACTGTAGAATTCTCATGTGCAGCCATGCTAAGGGAATTACATTTATTGCTGCTGCCATGGTAGCTAGTACTTTTAGAATTGTCCTTGCTTGAGTCTTTCTTTTGAAGAGTAGGTCTAGAACCTGTACTCAAAGGGCCTGTACTCTCTCTAGTGGAAGCTTTACCATCATTGCTGTAGTGTCTAAATCTGCGCTTATAAAAACGATATGTTGAGATGGCAATAAGGCAGATTTTTCATAGTTTATTGTAATCCCTAAACAAGCACAGAGTTTCAAGGTGGTGTCCTTTGCTTCCATTAGTACATGCTTGGTGGTGGCAGTTAGGAGCCAGTTGTCTAGTTATGGAAACGCTCGGAATCCTAAACGTCTCAGGTCAGCCGTAACTACTGCCATGCATTTGTTGAACACTCTGGGGGCTGTTGTGAGACCAAAAGGCAGAAGCTCAGAATTGGTAGTGACTGGCTCCCAGCCGAAAGCACAGATGACTCCTGGATGGCCTGTCCATTTTTATGTGGCAGTACGCATCCTGGTCTATTGAGCACATCCAATTGTCTTTTCCCAGAAAAGGAAGTATCGACTGCAGTGTAACTATCCAGAACTTTGTGTTTTTTACAGATTTGTTCAGTCTGCTGAGATCCAGTATGGGTCTCCAGTCCCGTTTTCTTTGCAACTAAAAAGAACCTTAAGTAAGTCCGGGATCCTATTTGGTCTGTGGGGACCGGTTGGATGACTCTTTTCTCTAGCAACATCTCTATTTCTAGGGTTGCTTGTTTCCTGTGACTGGGTGGAACATCCAGAATATTTTTCATGCATGAGGTGGGCATGGAAAAGGGTATAGTGTAACCTCTGGATATGATTCTTTGTACCCACTTGTCTTTTGTTATTTTTAGCCGGACGTCAGGGTGCAAAGATAAGCGATCCCTGATTGCCTACAAAGAGGGATAGATGGGCCTCCTTTCAGAAGCGCTGAAAGGACTTACCAGAGAAGGATTCTCAGTTGCCCTGGTTCTGCGGACCCCCTCTGCCGCATGGTCGGTGTCTTCCAGTATTGCTTCCCCCTCTGCCTCTAGGGGGAAAGGCTCACCACATGTGTCTTGAAAAACTCTCTGGGATTTTTGAAACCACATTTTCCCTCCCTTTTGACCTTTAGAATAAGGTCTAGAAGGTGTGGAAAAACGGACTCTGATGGCAGAGAGAGTTTATCCTTCCTGTTCACACCTGGTTAGTGTGTCTTTGACTTTAGGCCCGAACAAGGATGAGCCATTGAAGGGACGTTAACAAAGGATGACTTGAAGGGCTCTGCAAAGTTGCACAAGTACATCCAGGAATGTCCCTTAAGGGCAATTTCTGAACCCAGTGACCTACTCGCTCCATCAGCTACATAAGAAATGAGCCTCATGGATGAGCTCACTACTAAATTTAAGGTGGAGAGCTGGGAGGACACTTTATCTGCTACCCCCGCAGCTACTGAACCCTAGAGAGTATCTCCAAGCTCCTTTTGGAGATCTCTCTGTAACCTGGTGAAATGCACAAGATAATTCAGGGACCTGCATATCTGTCCATCGTATGCCATTCTTTGTTTGGTGGATGGACAGAAGTGGACGTTTCTCACAACTCCTTTTTTGTGACCGCTGCCACCACCATAGCATTTACTGGGACAACTCTTGTCAGGAATGTTTTATCTTCAGGGGACGTGATAAATTTATTTGACCTTCTAGGGATAGGCTCCACTGTGTCTGGAGACTCCCTCGCCTTTTGAAAAACTAATTCCATAAGTTCGTTGAAAATCAGAGACACCCAAAAACTTCAGGTAGACAAACTCCTCATCAGAAAGAGTGATGGACTTCCAACTGCCTCTTTGCTTAAGGATCTCTAGGATGTCTACAAAGGAGACATCCTCAGAGGGCGATCGTGGGGACCCTTCTGGGTCATCGAGGTCTGTGTCAGATGTAGCCAACTCCTCTGGGGATTCCAAATGCTTCCTCTTGCATAATCTCGTGTGAGGGACCTCTTCAGAAGGGCATTCTGGCCAGGTTTCGGAAGAGAAGGGTTCACCCACTGGGGCATCCTGAGGCTTTGGGTCTTTACGTGTGTGTGGAATCGTTTGTGCCAAGACGGACACTGGTGTCTTTGGGGGAGGAATGGCTGGACCTGAGAGTGAGTTGGCCGTGGGGAGAGTACTCTCCTTATAGCCTTAAAAGCCCCCCGCTCATGATGTGAGGAAGCCCCTGGTTCCGAAGAATCAGAAGGTCCCCCCGGCACCACGGGGGTCATCTCCAAGGCTGAGGTAGGGGCCGAACTCATACATGCTGAGGCCCTGAGAGGCAAGTTTGGATCTGATAAAAACTCGGCCTGACTGTCCTCCCCGGACCCGACCAGAGAATGTCGGCACCTAGACTCCTCAGATGGCACCGAGGTAGTCAGAGCGGTCAGAACCAAAGATCCTGGAGCAGGTCTCAGCTCCGACAGTTCCACTACTATCAGCTCCATGCATTCTGGCTCCAAAACTGCAACTTAGGTCAGAGGAGGAATCAATGTTAAAGGGGCAGGTGTGGTTAGTTCCGAGACCCGCTGGGTCAGTTCCGACAAAAGTTTGGCTAGCGCCAGTGACCTCAAGAGTCTCTGCACCACACAATCTACATCATAGTCAGAAAGGCTGCTAGAGGATCAAAAGAGGAGGGATCTGAGAGATCCTGTAGTGTGTAAAAAAGGCAACCTTAATGTTGAAGATACCAGCTCCAGATCAGGGGACCGGCTCCTCACTTGGAACACCAATGGATCAGATACGGATGGAGCCAAGGTGGAAGGTCTCTCAGACCCAACAGATTTTGATACTGATGGAGACATCTTTGACAACTTTTTTAATGGCTCCAACTGCTCTGAAGAAGTAGACGATGAATTTTTTGAAGTTTTATCTGATTTTGGGATGGAGAAAAGGACTTTTTTGAAGGACTTTGACCCTGTTCTAAGGCCTCTGAAAAGAAAGATTTTAATAGCCCTTTTAAGATTAATTTATTCTTCCATTCCTGAAGAACTCTGGAACTAAAGGAGTGATATATTGAGCACGACTCCTGTAAGTGAGCTGCCCCCAGGCAGTAAACACATTCAGTACAGTCATCAGTGATAGACATCTTTTGAGTGCACTTAGGGCACTTTTTAAACCCTGAGGGTTTTACATCTTTAGCTTGTTTTGACATGGTCAATACCAAAAAACAGTTACACAAAGAATGAAAGAACAGCCGTCTAACTAAAAATGGGCTCAGCAGCTCTCTAACTAAAAGCGAGCTAGCTTAGACAGGAAAGATTTATAAGATATTTACAGAACAACACACTTATAATATGTAATATAAATATGAATGTCTAATTAAACCAACTATGCAGACACGCACACACTCTCTAATCAACTTTAACTACAAACTGACAGGAAAAAATTCTTAACACTATTTTAAAGTATTTTAAAGTATTATACAATCTTCTAAGCCAAAAGGTTAGAAGAAAACTACACTTGTAACTATTGCTAAATGCAGATCAAATGGGATGGGGGAAACTATTTAAGCCTAAATAAAACAGCGGCCAAGAAAACTAACAACACACACTAAATATAGTAAGTAGGATGCTCTCTAAATAAGTGTGGACAAAGAATTAACTGTCTAATAGAAAACGTTATAACAATAATTATCTACAATGAAGGAAAATACAAAAAAAAATGTTTTTCACTTAGCCAGAGCTAGATGAATCACCCAATCTGTTTCAGCGGCAAACTAGATCTGGGGAAGGCACTAGAGCATCATGGGATAGGGAGTATGCCACATGCTAGTTGGAGATCTCGAGCTTTTGTAAACGGCCGAGTCGGAACCGAGGATTGGTTCTGAACCCATCAGTACAGAATGAAGGCGAGATGGGACAACTTCACATCAACTGTATAAAAGTTCAACCTGCCAAACATTAAAGTCAGCATGTAACACAAATATTGGAAATTTACATTCAAAAAAGCAGTCATGTATAGTAGACGGGAATAATAACTTCTTATCATAATGGCTACATTATCCATATTATTTTGGAATGTAAATGGCCTTACAGGTATAGAGAAAAAGGTAAGAGTACTGAATTATATTAAGAAATGCACAGTGCAAATAGCAATGCTGCAGGAGACACATGTAAATTTGATAAGTAAAGGATTTCAGGATGGAAATTCAGCAGAATATCAAGAACAAGGGAAAAGAGGAGTAATTATACTAATTACTAGAGAACCTCCAATAGTGATAGAAGAGGAAAAAAGATAATAATGGTAGATTTATGGCAGTAAGGGGTTACTGGCAAGGGAGGAGGTTATGCTGGCATGTATTTATATTCCACCAAAAACTTCTGTTACGAAGCTTAAGAAAAAATTGGAAGAAATAATCGGGTCTGTATTCAGTCAACGAACAGAAAAATCACAGAATGGCATTACATCGAAAATGCCGTTCAGCAAAACTCCTCATGTGGGGTTCTGTGCCCCCCACACCCCCCACTAATTACATATAACTCTGAGATCACACTACAGTGGGGAAAGGGCAAATTCCCTGAAGATGTGATGTGATCTTACTCAGATGGCTTGATGAACTGCATGTTTGATGGAACATGCTGTTCAATGCTTTTTACGTTCGATGTCTGAACATACACCCAAAATAATCATCTTTCAGCAAGAAATATTAGATGCAGATAGGGACTGGAACTTGATTTGCAACATGGATACATCCGGGGGACCTAGAAGAGAAAAAATAAAAAAAGGTAGATTTTCAGGAAATTTGTAAAATATCTGGTATGGAAGATGTGAATTCAGTAGTAGGAACTCGGAGAGAATTTACATATTATTCCCCAAGGTACAATAATTAGGTTAGACTAGACATATATATATATATATATATGTGCATTTTATTAAAAGCTTCGACACACATCGAACAACTATTTCAGATCATGCACCAATAAAAACGTAAGATAAAATGCAGCATAATAAATTAAAAATAAGTCACTGGCACATTCCAACCTACCTGTTAAAAAGAGGAATTTAAGGAATGGGTAGTAGAAATTATTGAAGAGTTATTAGGGGAGATAACATTTTCTTCACAAGTTATAGCTAGTGAGTGGGATAAAATGAAAATGGAATTTAAAACAGAGTTGAAATAAAATGAAAAGAGATATGGTTAAGAAGTAATAGGAGTTATTTAGAGGGGCTGACAAAGTTAAAATACTGCAGCTCAAGGGGAATCTCACAGAACAAGATGAGGTACAACTGCAGAATGCTAAAGAGAAAATAAAGGAGTACCTGCACAATATGCATAAGTTTATAAAGACTGCTCTTAAGCAAGTACTTTTTGATAATAACTCCAAAACGCACAAACTTTTAGCACAATGACTTAGGCAACAAAAGGTAGAAAGGATTGTCACCAAACTGAGGGAGCCTATAACAAGAAAAATAACCAGAGATCCTGTAAAGGTATTAGAGATATTTCAGAAATTTTATGGAAATGTGTATAAAGGAGAAAAACGTGGAAAGGAAGCAGAGCACAAAAGGAATTATATGACTTAAGTATACCAAGTTTAGAAGAAAATGAAGCTCAACGATTAACAGTTAAGATATGAGGAGATAAGATAAAAATTGAGGTGTATAATCAATCTGCAGGAAAGACTCCATGAACAGATGGAATTCCTGTGGAAGTTTGGATGTTAAGAGGAAAGAAGGTGATAAAGATCTGGAAGGTTTTGTTTAACAATATTTTAAAAGTAGGGGAAGCACCAACATTTTGGAAGAAAGCTGTGGTGGCTGTTACACCTAAAGATGATAAAAACCCATCAGACCCAGCTTCATAAAGGCCCATTTCAATTTTAAACCATGATTATAAAGAAACACGAAATACTAAGAAACAACCAGCTGGTAAACACACACAGTTGCGACAAGCAAATAACAGCAAAAATAAACATAAAAGCAGCGGTGTTACGAAATACGGCTCCAAGCAGCATATATAGCATAAGGCTGAATGAATGGTTAGGTACTGCTGCTAGAAGGGTAGTAAAATTTGTGGCTTAATGACTTGCTGATTCTAGCGATCTTTTCATTTATTTTAAAAAAAATTAAATTGATTACTAGCTAAGTGGAATATGTTTATGATGTTTTTATTATTTTAAAGTAGCTGGTTTATTATTATTAGCTTGGATATCTGAGCATGTAAAAATGCAAAAACATTTTTTGTTATATTGCTTCTAACGATTCTTTTATGTAAGCATTAAGCTAGCTAAAATGTAATAGGTTAACTATAGGGGTGTAGCGCATGGTTATATGAACGGCTGTTAACTGCTTTCATTAGAACAGTTAACTTTGTAAATATTGTCTTCAGTGATTCCTCCACTGACTCAATATATTAGCTTGTTTACTAGTATTGCAGAGTATGTTTTTAGCAGCTATAAAGCATTCATTATCTTAGCGCATTTGGAACATATTGTTTTGGTCAAGTTAATATGCATATGTGTAAAATCATATGTGTTCATATTGCATAATGATTTGAGCGATGTTTTATTTTATTATATGTAAGCAAAACTATTTTTTGTATTCTACAAGACTATGCCTTTAAATTATAAGGGAAAGAAGTGCTGACGTCACTCACACTGTGTGTGGACATACGGCCAAGTGGATGGTTTACTGACTGAGGATTTGAAAGTAAGGAAAGTTACTTGTAAGTATATAAAGTTTGTTTTTCTTTTTAAACTTATGTATGTTTATGGCCTGAAGAAGCCACAGTACGTGGTGAAAGCACTAACCTGTCATTAAAAGTTTGTTCATAATATATGCTGCTTGGAGACATATTTCGTAACACCGCTGCTTTTATCATGATTATAAAGTGTTCATGTCTATACTAGCTAAAAGAATAGCAAAGGTTTTGCCAAAGGTTTTGACAGGTATGAATCAATGGGGTTTTGTGAAAGAGAGGAAAACATTTGATAACATTAATAGAACAATGATGATCCAGAGGGAAGCAGAATGTAAGAAAATACCACTGTTGTTGGTGGGTCTTGATGCATAAAAAGCATCTAACAGAGTAAGCCAGGATTTTATGAGTAGAGCAATGGAAACATTTGTATTCCTTGATATAATAAGATTAATTAGGAGGATATATGAAGGATCGGAGGCAAGAATTAAAGTGGGAGGGTTCCTTCCTGATAAGTTGTGTCTGAAGAGAGGTACCAGGCAGGGATGGCCTCTTAGTCCCTTGTTATTTGCTTTATGTTTAGAGCCACTGGCAAGGAAAATAAAGGACTCAGAAATTCAACGCTATAATTAGTATGATAATCAAGAAAAGTATTTATTTATTTGCAGATGATATAATTTTGTACCTGATAAATCCAGAAAAGGACATCTCAGTGCTGTGGAACATTTTGAGACAGTTTTGAGTCTTTTTGCGATATAAAATTAATGAAGATAAAACAAAGGTTATAGCTGTGAATACTGTACCTACATATCAACTGGTTCAGCAATAGACATATTTATGGGGACACAATAAGATGAAGCATTTAACAGTATGGATTAAGAAGACGTCTGTTATGGCAACTAAAGATATTTGGGAAGAAACTAAAAAAAAAAAAAAAAAAAAGATAATATAACAACTGAGAAACTGGAAGCTCCTGTTTATGGATATGGATAGCAAGATACAAGCAGTGAAAATGTTTTTATTCCGTTTAGTTTTACATACAGGTCAGGTATATTTTTACCAACCGGAGAAGTCATGGAAAATAATAAAGAGCTGAAGGAATTTAACTGGGAGGGGAAGGGGGTAAGGATTAAGTAGAATAAGCTGATCCTTCCAACAGAACAGTAGAATAAGCTGATCCTTCCAATAAAATAAAGTAGTTTAGAATTACCTGATTTGAAGGGATATTTTAGAGATACACAATTAAAGATCATATACATAACACAAGCAGAAAGTCATAATTCAAAGTGGAAAGGACTGATGATGAAGCAGGAGGGGGATTCAAGAAACAAGGAGAGAGTGGGATATTGGATGCAGATCCTTAAGGAGAATAACAACAGCCATAGAGAATATTATATCCATAAAGTAGCAGAAAGTATTCTAAGAACTAAGGAGACATGAGAATGGAGAAAGAAGATTTTGCCATAGGGATGAGTGCAAATAGGGGTACAGAGAACAGGCAAGAGAGGCCTGGGATTTACTGGAGAAAACTGGGAAAGGAAGCAAAGTATTGAAAGCAAACAACTAGAAAGGGAAATGTAATAGAATGGGATGTGGCCAAGAAGACATCTGGACTGCAGAGACTTAAGACTGCCTTCCCTACTAGGGATTGTTATCAAAATATAAGCAAACGGAAAGGGGAATCACAAGTTTAAGACCTGCTCTGGTAAGGTTTTCAGTTGAATCAAGAACAGAAACTGCTGCTAAAAAAGTATAATTGGAAGGGTACATAAAATATTGCATGATAATTATACTAATCAATCAGAGGAGGTTAGAAAAGATTGGGAAGAGAGATCGGATAAGCAATTTACAAGGGAAAAACGGGGAGAAAATATGTAAGGCTCCCAAGTATGCAACAAATTGTAGAAGGTTTAGGACTTTTGCTTGGAAGTATTTGCAAAGGTATTTTTTATGGAATACATGCATTTGACCAAACAACCTTTCATCGATCAGGTACAACACTGTCCTGCAATGTCGAATCTCCCTGTAGCGAACGGTCGGATTGTTGAACAAAGCACTGAATTCGACAATTCCGACCGCTCTACCACCTAAACAAGTGTTACCATGGGTCACAAAGAGGGGGACATTTTGCATCTCGCTTACTTTGTGTTTGCATTTATGCAAACTCACAGACATGCATTCGAACATTTTCCGATTGGCCATCTACCGGCCGATCAAATGCATGTATTCCATTTTTTATACCCCATGCAGAATCCAAAGTATTTCTCTCAGGTAGATGGCAAATGCTGAAGGTGTGATTGGGAAGAGGCATATGTTTTGGGAGTGTAATGAGTTGGCAAAAATTCCCTACCGAAATTCTCGGTGGACAAGTAGGTGTAACAAAAGAAATTATTCTTTTGAGCTGGGACACATGATCTGAATTGTCTAGACATAGTAAGGCCTTGTTAAGTTTAATTCTGGTGGTTGCCAAAAAAGCAATTGGTATAAAAGGGAAATCAAAGTCTAAACCAACTCTACTTGAAGTACTGAATATTGTTACAGAAGTAAAAAAAAACTAGAAGTGAATATCTTTAGAAAAGGAAAGGTGCAGATTACATATAAATAAATGGAAATTGGGGGAACAAAACACAATTTTCTGGAAGAGGAATGAGATTTAAGAGAAGGGAGGAATTGAGCAATTTACGTAATGTTGTACTGATGACAGTTATAGAAAAACATATGTGGTGTAAAATGTATGTAGTTGGAAACATGTTAATATGGTTTATTTTCTTTTATATGAATTTATGTTTGCCTATGTCTTAAGTTATAATTTAATAAAGATGTTAAAAAGATAGTACCCAAGTTGTCTGTGGAAATCCAAGGTAAGGATTATCCTTTCTCCCGCATTTTTAGGTTCAGGAAAGAAAACGGGGATATGGATAGGTTGGCTTAAGGTAAACTTGGATATCATTTTAGGCATAAAAGAAGGATTAGTTCTCAAAAAAACTCTGTCCCTATGGAAAATCAGGTAGGGTTGACTCAACATAAGAGCTTACAACTTAGATACCCTTCTTGTAGGAGTCACAACAATCAGTAAAACTGGTTTCTGCTTTAGGAACCTCAAGCCAGCCAAGTTAGCTGGGGTTTACTATCATTTTGTCGATCGCAGTTCATGTGATTGGCAAACTATTGAATCTGGCTATCACTGACTCATTAACTCAAAAAAGAAAATGTCGGAACTGACATCAGCAAATGCAACACAGCATTCTCTGTTGTTAGTTCCGACATTTCAATGCAGCTCGCACTATAGTGCGGATCGGGAAATGTACCCTTTCCCTCACTACAGTGTGATCCCGGAGTTAGTATATTTAAGTAGCAGGGGGTGTGGGGGGCAAAGCCCCCTACATGGGGGTCCAGGGGGGCTTGCCCCCCTGCAAAAATGTTATTTACTGTGCAATGCACAGTAATGGTGTCCCTGGAAGTGTGATGACTGCTTGAAAATGTCAAAGTCGACATTTACAGTCACCACACTTTGACTTTATTGTTGTTCGTTGTTTTTAGTTTCGAGGTTTTGCCTCGACATAACTGCGATTCGCTGTTGTGGGATCCGGTTAAATAATAGTAAACTGTTAGCTAGTTCTAATGGAGTAAAATCCCAAGGAGGAGCCACCAATCTTCTTGGAAGCCTCTTATGCAAAACCCCTTACAAAAAGATTTTAACATAAGAATGTACTGAAAGAGGAGGATCACTGGGCAGAACACTAAAATGGCCAATAAATGAACCTTGATGAAGAAATAAGAAAGCCATAGGTTAGCAGCTCACACAAATATTGTAAAAAGCAGAGAACAAATAACCCAAATGATTGCTGGTTATGTTGTTGGCACAAGCTAGCAAACGTTTTCCATTTGCTAATGTATGATTTTCTAATAGCAGGCTTTCCTGCCTCCAATAGTACCCGATGCAGATCCTCAGTAAACAGATGCCCAAAGAGAATTAAGACCCTATCATCCAGGCAGTCAGTGGAAGTTGACTGGGGACAGGGTATATGAAATAACCCTGATTTTTTGTGAGTAGATCCATTCTGAGAAGAAGCATGTGGTAATTGTCCCTGGCCACTTCTGAAAGAGGGGAGAACCACTGCTGCCTTGACAAGAAGGGAATCACCACAATACAAGGATCTTGGGTGATTCCTTCTGAATATTCAGAAGTACTCTGGATATCAGTAGTGTAAAGGGTGGAAAAGCATGCAGGAACATTCCTGTCCAAGAAAAAGAAACAGCATCCATCTTCCAGGCCTTCTTGTATGGAGTCCTGGTGCAGAATCTTGCAAGCTGATTGTTCAGAGAGGAGGCAACTTGAGAAATTCTTCATAGATGGATCAAATCTAGCAAGACCCCTTATCGAGTTTCCATCCATGAGGGTCTGCCCTTGTCCTGCTCAACTTGTCTGCCAAACAATTTTGCTCTGACTGAATGTGGAATGTCTGTAGAATGAGAGTGTGCTGTGAAGCTATATCCCAAGCTAACATAGCTGGTCTGCAAAGTGGGTATGACCTGGTTCACCCTTGCTTGTTGATGTACCACATGGCTGTGGTATTGCCTTAATAACTTAAAAGAGGTCCTGGGGACCAAAGATGATTCAGAGAGTTGAGTGCTTTGATCATGGCAAGAATCTTTTTTATATTTATGTCCTTGTGTCTGTCTTTGGTGTCCCACACAGTTTGCAAATTTATCCCTCCTGAAACTGCTCCCCAAGCAAATTCCAAGGAGTCTGTGGTGACTGACTGCTTTGGAATAGGGAGGGAGTAGGGGCAACCTGGATTTAAGGATATTGATCCCTTGGCAAAATAGTTTCCCTTTTGATAAATCTCACCACTGGGATTTGACAGGACAAAGGATGTTGGTACGGGACCAAAGACACTTCAGATACCATTGTATCTTTCTCATTTGGAGTTTGGCAGAGGTATCATGAGAATCATAGATGCCATAAGACCCAAAATCCTGAGGTATTTCCTTGCGGTGACCAACATCTGAGTGGAAAGCCTTAGAAATAGCTCTAGATATAGATCTATGTTTTTCTTGTGGAAAAAAAGCTTTATTTTTTTTTTAACTGAGGTGTCTAGCTGACACCTCCCAGAACACAATCCTCTGTGAAGGAGTCATAGGTTCATAGGAGGTTACTAGGCTAATGGCCCTAGGGCCTTAACAAACCTAGCCATGTAATACCCTTGTTTCCTAGCTGACCACGGTTAGATGGTCATTGTTAGCAGAGAGAATCAGTGAATAGCACTGACTGCTCCTGTCCATGAGGGACATAGGTGCCACCCCCGGAGTGAATCTATGGTCTCCCATCCAACTGTCAAGGTTATATGAACCAAAAACGGATATATAGTAAAGTATAGTGCAGTAATGGCAACAAGTTAAAGAAATAAAAAACTGCACAGTAACTTACAAGGCAGAAACTTTAATCGAAAAAGTAATGCAAAAAACAAGAGGGTTAGCGCTTTCACGACTCACAAGTCGCTTCATCAGACGGTTCGAATCACTCTAAAAACAACTTTAAATAGCAGCAGTATCATTATCAGCTGATATAATTGACTTTTAAAGAGAAACACTCAAACAAAAAAATATAACCATTTCATAAACCCTAAATATAGACAATAAATATACTGACAGAATTGATAAAAATGTAGATAAAAACATTTATAGATGGCAATATTTATGAGGAACAATAGTTATAAAAACTGCATATGTAGAAAATATATGAAAAGGTGTAAAAGTACACATACAGATAAAAATGAGGCATTACTATTTATGTTTAAGGGGGCGTGCTTTTAAAAACAGTTTTAATGAGGACATATTATTAAGACCAGGGGATTTCTCTGCACGCAGCAAGAGAATCCACCTTTGTTCTGCAGCTTCTGTCCAGTTTTCCAAATCACCTCCTCTAATAGTTTTATCAATGACTTGTAGCACCAAAAATTTTAAGAACATGTAAATGATCTGTCTGTAGGACATGAGTTGCTAGAGCATTTGTTTCTTTTTTATTCCTAATGTCTCTATTGTGTTCTAAAATTCTATCTTTGAGACATCTATTGGTTTTTCCCATGTAGTATGCATGACATTTTTGACAAAAAGCAAAATAAACAAAATTTTTAGTTTTACAATCCGCATAGTGATGCAGTTTAATGTTAAAATGACAGGCAGGGTGTGTATATGTAGCATTGTTATAAATATATTGGCAAGCTGAACATTTTCTGCATGGGAAAGTGCTTGGAACTTAGGAATAAAAAAGAAACAAATGCTCTAGCAACCCATGTCCTACAGACAGATCATTTACATGTTTTTAAATTTTTGGTGCTACAAGTCATTGATAAAACTATTAGAGGAGGTGATTTGGAAAATTGGACAGAAGCTGAAGAACAAAGGTGGATTCTCTTGCTGCGTGCAGAGAAATCCCCTGGTCTTAATAATATGTCCTCATTAAAACCGTTTTTAAAAGCACGCCCTCTTAAACATAAATAGTAATGCCTCATTTTTATTTGTATGTATACTTTTACACCTTTTCATATATTTTCTACATATGTAGTTTTTATAACTATTGTTCCTCATAAATATTGCCATCTATAAATGTTTTTATCTACATTTTTATCAATTCTGTCAGTATATTTATTGTCTATATTTAAGGTTTATGAAATGGTTATATTATTTTGTTTGTTTCTCTTTAAAAGTCAATTATATCAGCTGATAATGATACTGCTGCTATTTAAAGTTGTTTTTAGAGTGATTCAAACTGTCTGATGAAGTGATCTGTGAGTCGTGAAAGCGCTAACCCTCTTGTTTTTTGCTTTACTTTTTCGATTAAAGTTTCTGCCTTGTAAGTTACTGTGCAGTTTTTTATTTCTTTCAATTGTCAAGTTTGCCCTTAAATAGGGTCATAGCAGAGCTCTGCTTCACGTGAAGTGGGAGTTTATTTCAGTGGAGCGGCAATCTCTGGGAGACATATCTGTCTCTCCAACATGTTCTGTTTATATCACAGGCTAGGCTGAGATCCCTGAAGTGAGTGACTCTTGTCCCATTTGATTTGCAGACATGCAGCATTTCCATTAGGGCAGGGTCAGAGATCACTCTGTAGGCCAGGCACAGATCACCTCTCAGCAGCCCATAGGATACAGAGTACAGAGACAGGGATTTCAGTCTTTCCGTGTAGGTCATGTTTTGGAGGTCCTCGATTTTCTTGGTTAGAAACCTCTATGGTCTCTGCAGTTGTTGCAGGTGTGTGGTAAGGTAAATGTAAAAGGGAGCATTGTACTCAATTAGGGTCTGATGAAGGTCAAGTATAGAGGAGTTATAACATCCTTAGTTTTGGATGCAATGCCCTTATTTATGAAATGCGCAATGTAGAAGACTGTGGAGACATGGTGATAGAAGTTTAAATTGCTGTCAACCTATGTTCCCAAGTCTCTCACTCACCACTGTATTAGAGCTTAGGGGGTCCTATCTATAATGTAATTTGCAGGGGCCACTTCTTTGTCAAAGGGGATAATGACACACTTTTTTACTTTCAGTTTTAGACTGTGACTCTGGCACCATTCATTAGTCTGTGTTAGCCCATTTTGTAATATGTTAACATTGCTGGGGGTTTCAATGATTGCACCTAGTCTGCAGTCATCTACTTTCACCTGGACATCTGAGAAGTAGATTCCAAATAGTAGAGGGCCCAGCATAGATCCCTGTAGTACACCACTGGTAATTGGTCTACTGGTGGAGATGGAATCCCCAATTTTGACAGTATGCATTCTGTCGGTGAGCCAGTTTGCTACCCATCTAGTGACTCTCAGCTGGGAGAGTTTTTCAATGACACCCTTGTTTCCTAGCTGACCACGGTTAGATGGTCATTGTTAGCAGAGAGAATCAGTGAATAGCACTGACTGCTCCTGTGGGGGATTGTGTTGAAGGCCTTGGCTAAGTCAAGATAGGTGGTATGTACTGCTTTGCCCTCATCTAGGACTTTGGTGACATTCTTGAAGTGAAGAAGTCCACCAGGTTTAATAAGTGAGACCTGCCCTTAACAAAGCCAAACTGGGTCAGGTCAAGAGTTTTGAGGTTGCCTATGTCCTTGTTGATAAGGTCCATGATGATTCTTTCCATGGCCTTACAGATAAGGCTGGTTAGGCTTATGGGTCTATAGTTCCCAGGGTCGGTTAGTGGACCCCCTTTGTGTAAGAGGAGTACTGTTGCTGTCATCCACTCTTCTGGAACAAAGCCAGTGCTCAGTCTGTGGTTGAACAGAGTGCCAAGTGGTTCCGCTAGGTCTTGTTAGATTGTTTAGTAAGTAGCCTGGGATATTATCTGGTTCCATGGAGGCTGTGTTTTTGGCCTTAGAGAGGACAGATATTACCTGCCCTTTGGAGTTGCTAAGTAGTGGACTGGTGACAGAAGTGCTTTGGGGTGTGTCAGGTGGTGGTGGGGAGAGGGGGTGAAATTTGTGCCAAATATGTCTGCCAGGAGGTTGGCAATTTCTTCAGGTTCAGTGTAAGTAATACCATCCACAATCAGTTCAGCACATAGCTTGGCATTACCTTTAAGATTTCAGACATAGCTAAAGAATGC
Organism: Protopterus annectens; assembly: GCF_019279795.1. Classification (NCBI taxonomy): domain Eukaryota; kingdom Metazoa; phylum Chordata; order Ceratodontiformes; family Protopteridae; genus Protopterus; species Protopterus annectens. Next base: position 102,128,185 of record NC_056739.1, read on the forward strand.
CTTATGATTGTCTTTATCTAGGGGATGCTAATTTAGCCTTGTAATTAGCTATAGAGGACTTTACAAGATATCTAATTTGCTTGTTCAAGCTGTGGAGGGTATTCTTTCTCTGGTGAATAAGTTCCCTCCTGTTCTTGGATAACAGCTTCTTCCTTTTGTTATATAACCTGTTTATACTTGTGGTCCACCAGGGTAGCCTGTTTCTTTGGGAGGACATGGTTTTGATCATGACAGGTACAGACAAGTCTATACAATATAGTTGTTTAAATGTCTATACAGGGCATTTGTGTACTCCTCTGTATAGGAGTTATTGTTGACTGTGTTAGCAGGGGGTTTGAAACTTTTTATACCCTCACTTAGTAGGCTAAAGTTTGCTTTGGAGAATCTTTTCAATTTGTTTGCTCCTGCAGAGGCATTCAGTCTGATCTTTACTTTAAATGAGACAAATTTATGGTCTGACCCTACCAAGGAGGGCAACGCACAGGGGGTAGTGCAGTGACCCCCATTCCCCCCATGTTGGTGAGTACCAGGTCCAGGATATTTGAGCCCTTTGTAGGGGTGCAGACTAGCTGTTCCAGAACATTTGAATTAGCAATGTCCAGGAACCTCAGGGTGATCGCATTTCTGCTTATGTATGTTGTCCAATCTATGGAAGGATAGTTGAAATCTCCCATGACCAAAGTGTTTGGCTATATAGGGAGTGATTCTAGCAAGCCCAGTTAGACTGTGTGTTTCTCTTGGCTCATGGTAGGAGACCTGTAGCTAGCAATGATGTTGTAGGATGTTTTACCTATATTTAGTTGTACCTGGAGTAGCTCTAGAAAGCCATACTGTTTAACCAGTCTCAGGCTGTATGTGGATTTAATGAAGATGGATACACCACCACCTTTGGTTCTTTCATGCTTGTTTTGGGGTCTGAATGTGTGGAAGGCATTGTAGCCTTGTATGGCTGGGGTGCTCTCAGCAGCCTTGAACCAAGTCTCAGTGACTGCACAGACATCAGCATCTTCCAAGGTGAGGAGTGCTTCCAGGGGTGCAGTTTTCTATTGAGGCTCCTAGCATTAAGCAGCATAATCTTGAGTTTGTCTCGAGTGGATTTCTTCAGGAACTTTTTTGTTTTGTCATTGCCTAAAAAACATCATGGAGAGTCAAGCATTTTTGCCAGTATCCAAAAGCCTAGAGGGGACAGGTGAAGACCATCTCTGTCAAAGCAGTGTGGTCTGCTGACCATGTCTCCTTAGGCTGACAGATACTGGATCCCCTTGGACTGACATCAGAAGCTAAGCCAATTGTTTAAGTCATTCATTTTTTTGTCTGTATTGTGGCATCATCCTGGGTGAAGGTAAAATGCTACTTAGTGCTAGGGACATATCTGCCTGGTACACATAATCTGAGAGTTCAGTTATGTCTCTCTTCATATAGTCCAGAGAGGTACATCTCAAGTCATTCACTCCAACATGTACTAACCATTTCTTTCTCCTTGTCCAGCCTGGTGAGGGGGACATCTGTTTTTCTCACAATGGAATCGCCTATGACCAGAACATTTGGTTTTGAGGTGTTTTGTCTTAGGGGCTTATTTGTTGAGACACTTGCATGTGTGTTGCTATGTGAAGTGGGGGTCTGTTCATGTTCCAGTATGTGTGATCTGTTTGCGCTTGGGAGGTCTATGGTCCTTTGGTAGGCTCTTAGTAAGTATTTCTGCTTAGGTGAGTCTATGTGACTTGACCTTATCTTGTGTGAGAGGAGAGGTGTGTGTGCTAACAACCTGTTTGATGTCTTGTTTATTGTTACATGAGGACTGATTCCAGCATCATGGTATAGTTACATCTCTCATATACTGTATTTGTTGCTTTAGGAGCAAGTGGTTGTCCGTATGCATGAGGCAATTACTACATTGCCCTAGGATCCCCATGTCAATTAGGTTAGTTGATGAAATGTTGGGAAACTGGCTGTCCATTGTAGCAGGTTAAACTGTAAGTACTTGTTGGAGAGTGGGCAAGTTAGATTAGCTTTTGCTCTAGGACTACCTCAACTAACAAAACAGGGGGGCTTCTTCTGCCGAGGATTAGGGGTATAGGAGTGTGGTAACACTGCTCAGTGCTTAGCTGAGTTTCACACAGTGCAGCATTATGTAGCTGAGCTGCTCGCATGTACAGCAGGGAAGTCTGGGGGGATTCGACTGACAAATGTTTAGGGAAAAAATAGTTTCTAGGAGTTTGCTACTATGCAGGGCACCGCTAATCCCCTTGTGAGATGCACAGCTACAGGCTAATGCAAGGCTTATATACAGGTGAAATTAATCAGTTTTAAACTAGTCTGCCAATAGGAAATCACACTCCTTCCTCCAGAAATTTCTAGCTCAGACTAGGCAATATCCACACTCTTCTGCCATAAGGGTGCAGGGGAGCCCTTCTTAATGTAAAATGGCTGGATTTTAGTTAAAGTGTGTCAAAAACAGGCTAGATTCAGCAAGTCTGGATCTAGTCTATGCTATCTAAGCAATATTACAGTGCAAAATAAGTGCAGATAATGAAGCGGGCAGAGACAGAAAAACAGTCAAAAAGGTACCAATTAATGCAGTAAAACAGTTAACTGCAGTAGATCAACACATTTCTGCCACAAGAGTGCATAAAAACATATTCTTAATGTAGAGTAGCTGCTTTGGAGGCAAAGTGTAACAGAACCACACAAACTACCTACAACTGACAGATACAATGTAATACACTGCAATTAACTACTTACAGCAGCAGCAGACATTTTTTTGAAACTGCTGAAGTACAGTCAGTATATAAGTGAAGTGCAAAAAATACTTAGAACCTTTTTGTGTGTTTCGCAACTCAGACAGACCAGCCAAATACCTACCATCATCAGACAAACAATCACAGTCTTCCCACTGAAAAGCACAGTAAAGGAGTGTCCAGAATGAAATGCTACCACATACAGTACAAACTTAGAAGATATGAAATGCTACCACAAAGAAACTTAAAAATACAGATACAGCAGTGTACTTTAAACAGCTTATAAAAGTGTGATTATTTAATAAAAATACTTTGCTTTGTATAAATAAGCTAAGAACCACTCAACTATACAGAATTTATAAAGGTACTAAAAACAAGATAAGCTGATTAATAAGCCCTTTAGCCAATAAAACTACTGAAGAAATCTCAAGTGTTTCACTAACCTAAAAAGACCAGGCCACTTCCTAGTACAGTAGATGGAAAATCCACTGACCTTGCGATGTTAAACAAGTGCTTGTTGGAATGGAAAAATATACTACTTAGGGTTGCCACCCCTCCGTTTTTTTTCCGGACTATCCGGAAACTAAACTGATTCTCCAGTAGTCCAGAAAACACTACACAAACTCCAGTATTCTGTTTCAAAAAGGAAACAGACTATCAGAGTTTGTAAATCAGCCGAAAGCAGGCAGCACGAATGGGGAAAAGAGGGTGTTCCTCGTTGAGTGATGTCATTGTGATGTCATAAAATGGGCGGAGTGTGGGTGGGGAGGTGTGGGGTGGGTGGGGTTACTAGCGACACGAGGGGTGTGGCTTTACTCTGGTTTTAGCCACGATGAAAGGTGGCAACCCTAATACTACTTTATCCAACAGCTACGTAGATAATGAATTCAGATCAAATAAATCAGTAGAACAGACAATGAGAGGCAAAAAGCACTTTTTACAATACAAGCAAAAGGAAAGGCAAATAAATAATTCAATACATCATAGGTTCATAGGTGTTTACTAGGCTAATGATTACAAGGGCCTTTTTAAGCCTAGCCATGCATCCCAAATCTCTGACAAATTCTGATACCCTTGATAAGTGTCAGCATGGGCCTGGGAGATGAACCATTTACATGTTACCTGTGTCCATTAGAGACATAGGTGCCAAACCAGGGATGAATTTCCAGTTTCCCATCCAATTGTCCAAACTGCACTTGAATTGGGTTCACAGGTTCATATGTTCATAGGTAGGTACTAGGCTATCTGCCCGAAGGCATTTATAAGCCTAGCCGGATTGTGTTAGCTTTCTCCACCCCCTTAGATTAGTTCCCTGTGCCTCTGTCCAGCAGAGCCATTGAAGTGATCCCTGGGGTAAACTTTCTGTTTCCCATCCACTCGCCTGTCTAATGTAGATTGAAATCTTGCTCCAGAGCATGGGAAGTCTCTGGGACAGGAATCTATCCCTCCAGCATGTCCTATTTATTGTTGTAGTGAGGTTTAGATCCCTGGAGCATGTGGCTCATGGGGATATGGTTTTCTTTAGGTGGAGCATGTCCATCAATTCTGGGTTGGACATGGCCTTGTATATCAGGCAGAGATCACATCTGAGTTAGGCGGTATGCAACCGAGTACAGCTGGAGTTTCTTCAGTCGAGCTGCATAGGGCATCTGCTTGAGGCCAGTGATCCTCTTGGTAAGGTACTTCTGTGGTCTTTCCAGTTGTTACAGGTGTCTTGTAAGGTACATCCCAAATGGGGCATTGTACTCTATGATGGGGCTGATAAGTGATGCATAGAGGGGCCCAATGACCTCTTTCGATCTGGATGAAAACCCTTTTGTGATTAGGTGGGCCACATAGAAGGATTTTCTAACCACTTTGGCAATGGGATTATCAAAGGAGAGGTTACTATCTACTTGGGTCCCCAGATCCCTTATTACTTCTTCCGTATTTAGGGGGCTGCCACCTATGTGGTAGTTTTTGGGTACTTTGTTTTTTCCAAAGGGGATGACTATGCACTTTTTAGCATTTAGCTTGAGGCCATGGTTTTGACACCAGGTATCTGTCTCAGTGAGACCCTTTTGGAGGATGTCTGTGTCAGCCGGAGAGTCAATTATAGCCCCTAGTTTGCAGTCATCTATGAACTTGGTCAGCCATAGTCCTCCTGTGCTTGCCTGTACCTCTAAGAAGTATATGCTGAACAGGAGGGGTCCTAGGACTGAGCACTGGGGAATGCCACTTGTAACCAATTTAGAGTCAGACCTAGCTCCCGCAACTCTTACCATGTAGTTTCTGTCCGTGAGACAGTTGGCAACCCAGCTCGTGACGTAGGGGTTTATGTTCAGGCTGGTGAGCTTGTCTATAATACCTGAGTGGGGAATGATGTTGAAGGCCTTTGTGAGGTCTAGGCAGGCTGTGTGGACCACCTTTCCCTTGTCTGTAGCCTTGGTAACTGTCTCAAAGAAGTCCACCAGGTTTAGGAGGCATGATCTGCCCTTAACAAAGCTGAACTGGCTAGGGTCTAGTGTATGGAGGTTCCCAATGTCTCTGTTAATGAAATCCATGATAATGCACTCCATAGCTTTGTAGACTAAGCTAGTCAGGCTTATAGGGCGATAGTTCCTGGGGTCCGTTGTGGCTCCACCTTTGTGGAGCGGAATAACCGTTGCTGTGCGCCACTCTGTGGGGATGTAGCCTGTGGAGAGGCTGAGTTTAAACAGTGTGTTTAGGTGAGGGGTTAGTTCATCTTTGAGCTTGTGTAAGACGCAGCCTGGGACACTCTCCGGTCCCACTGATGCTGTGTTTTTGGCTTTGGAGAGAGCTGTTTTAACCTGAGTGTCTGTGATTTCAGGGGCACTACATTCTTCTGGTATAGTTATGGGCCCTTTTGGCAGCGAGAGGGGGGGTGAAGTTTGCACTGAACCTGTCTGCCAGGATGTTGGCTATATTGGTCGGTTCAATGTATTTTGTGCCATTCTGCACTAACTCCGAGCAGATCTGAGAATTGCCACTTAGATTCTTGACATAGCTAAGGAATGCCTTGTGGTTATCTTTGGGAGTCCAAGGTAATTTTTCTTTCGTAGCTAGCCTTGGATGATTTTATGAGGGAATGTAGTTTCTTGCTGATACTGATCAGGGATGTCTTCCCTTCTTGGGATTTTACTCTTTTCTGTACTAGTTTCCTCCTTCTATTGTATAGCTTGTTTATGGCAGGGGTCCACCAGACTGGTTTCCTTTTCTTGGAGGAGTGAGTCTTGGTTTTGTTTGGGATAGCACATTCCATGCATTCTTGTAGGTGCCCGTAGAGTCCATTAGTAAAGTATTTTGCAGCTTGGACAGTGTTATCCTTTAGCATGGGAGCTTTGAAACTTCCCACCTCGGTCTTAAGTAACGTGAAGTTTGCTTTTGAAAAGTTTTTCACGGTGGTTTCTTTGACCGGGGGTGTTGGCAGAATGTGAATATCCAGAGTGATTAGTTTATGGTCAGATCTAACCAGCGAGGGGTTGACCTCCGGTGTGGAACATCGATCGCCCATGTTGGTGATGACCAGGTCCAATATGTTGTCACCTCTTGTGGGGGTGTTGATCAGTTGATCCAGGGCGTTTGAGTTTATAAATTCTAGGAAATGTTGGGCAAGGGAGTTTGTACTTGAGTAGTTCTCCCAGTTAATGTTTGGGTAATTGAAATCACCCAATATCAGGGTATTTGGTAGGACCTTTATGTTTCCCAGTGTTTCCAGGAATGCGGAGTGGGGGTCCTGGGACATGGTGGGTGATCTGTAGCAAGCTATAATTTGAATAGCAGTTTTGCCCATTGTTAGTTGCACGTGGATGATCTCTGAAGCATTGTGCTGTGCCACTAACCTGGAGGTGTGGGTATCCTTGATGAATATGGATACTCCCCCGCCTTTTGTATTTTGGTCCAGGTTTTGTGGCTGAAATGTATGGTATGAGTTGTAGCCTGGTAGTGCTGGGGTGCTCTTTGGAGCCTTAAACCAGGTTTCTGTTACTGCACATATATCGATTTTCTCCATACTGAGGAGTGCCTCGAGTGCGTGCATTTTGAGGTTTAGACTTCTAGCATTGAGGAGCATTACCCTCAGTTTTTTGTTACTTGTGCTATTTACGGCGGTGGGTTTGTCTTTTGAGCCTTGACTAAAAAAGGCACTATGGGGATGGCACGGGCCTTGGCCAGTATTCAAAAGCCTAAGGGTGACAGGTGCAAGCCATCTCTAGCGAAGCAGCGTGGCTTGTCGAGCATGTCATCCCTTTGAATGACACCAGAAGCTTAGCCAATTTTTGAAATTGATCATTTTTTCTCTATACAGTGGTATCATTCTTGGTGAGGGCAGGATGCTGCTCAGGGTCAGGGTCATACCAGCCTGGGCTACGTGATCAGAGAGCTCCTCCATGTCTCTTTTCATGTAGTCCAGGGAGGTATGGCTCAGGTCATTCACACCAACATGGACAATGACACAGTCATATTTGTACTTGTTCTGGGTGACCTGAGTGCTTGTGTTATGTGGCGGATCCTGGCACCTGACAGGCAGCTACCAGTAACCTTCTCCTTGTTCAGCCTAGTTAGTGGGACATCAGTGTGCCTGACTATAGAGTCACCTATTACTAGTGTGTTGGTTATGTTATTTTGCCTTAAGGGCTGTGATTGCGTGGCACACTGGTTTTTTGAAGTATGTGTTTCATGGTTTGTGTTGGGGGGTGGAAGTTACTTGGATGTCTGCTTTGGAGGTCTCTGTTGCTGTTGCAGATTTTTATTTAGAGCCTCCGAGTATGTTTTCGTGTATTTATTTATTATTATTATTATTATTATTTATTTCCAGTTTGATTACCGAGGAGGTCCACTGGGCCCCGAGGACCCGTTTTCAGTGGAGGCCCGGGGAGAAAAGCTCCAAAAATACAAATTACAAAAATATGAAAAATATACATGATACATTGAGGAGACCAGTTTACACAATAAGAACATTCATTATTACAAATAGTCAAAAACAAATTCACTAAGGTTTTTCTTAAGGGTTATACAATTATAAAGCTATTCTTATAGAGTAATTTGGGAAAATGTATTATATGTGCACATAGAGAAGGGAGTTAAGAAGACATTTTGCATGCACTCATTTTAAACTGTGAATCTATTTACAATATTTGCACAAAGGGGTTCAAGGATAAATAGCTGTAGGACATTTTGAGTGCTAGAGTACACTCTAGGTAGGATATCGGTGTGTTCTTGGATAGTTTTTAGGTGGGGTGAAGACAGGTGCATTTCCATTTACTGGACAGATGTTTGAAAAGCTGAGTTTTGAAATTTTCAGAGTTTGCTACTGTTCTTAGAGAGGAAGGGAGAGAGTTCCAAGCCTTGCCAATAGTGAACGAGAGGAGAAGCTGGCCAGCTGGACTTTTAGGTTTGTTGATAGCAATCAGGTTTTGATGTTCAGATCTGAGAGTCCTATTGGGGATGTAGGATGGAAGGATGTTAGAAACAGCAGGACAGTTAGTTGGATGAAATATAAGTCTGTGTGCTGTGGTGAGCTGCAGATAGTTCAGGTAGTTTGGTAGTTCTAGCCAGTTTAGAGATTGAAGGGAAAGGCAATGATGTGTGGAATTTTTACTGTTGGAGGCAAATTTAGAGATTTTGTTGTAGCAGCTTTCTAGTTTGGAGGTGATAGAGCATGACAGGTTGGTTAGGAGAGGGGCTCCATATAATAATTAGGGCAGAAGGTAGGTAGTGGCCAAAGTGCGCCTGGTGAAGTGAGAGAGAAAGCGATTGTTCCTATATAGCATACCTAGTTTTTGGTGGGTTTTCTCAATAGTTTGTTGAATATGTATGTCAAACCTAAGGAATTCGTCGATTGTAACACCGAGAAGTTTGGCAGAGGGAACCACTTCAATAGAGGAGTTGGAGTGACTAAGGACTTTGAAAGTATCTTTATCATAGGAGTAGGACTTTCTGGGGGAGAAGAGGAGAATTTTGGATTCATTAGCGTTAAGGGAGAGGTAATTTTGGTGTTTCCAGTTTTCAGTGGTTGAGAAAAAAGCTTGGGTTTTGAGGAGCAGTTCAGAGATATTTGAGGCAGAGCAGACTATGGTTGAATCGTCTGCGTATTGAATAATTTTGGTATCGGGGATAGCAATGTGAACGTTATTAATGAAAATATTAAATAGGATGGGTCCAAGGATGGATCCCTGTGGTACACCAGTTGGGGTAGGTAGGAAGGAGGAGCTGGGTTTTTTTCATTTGACTGCCTGAGACCTATCTGATAAGTAACTAGAGAACCAGGATAGAGAGTTAGGTGAGAGATGCAGGTTTGAGAGGTAAAGGAGAAGGTGTTTATGGGAAACAGTATCAAAAGCTTTAGAGAGATCAAGCAAAACAGTAGAGACCAGGTGACCTGAATCTCGGGCTTGATTGATAGTTTCTAAGAAGGAGAGTAGAGCAGTAGTAGTACTATGGCCAGGGCGAAAACCATGTTGGGTTGGTGTAAGAAGATGGTTTTGGGTTAGAAAAGGCATGAGTTGGTGGTGGATGCACTTTTCTAAGATTTTAGAGATTGGTGAGAGTAGAGCGATAGGGTGAAAATTTGTGATGTTGGTGTTCTTGCCTCCTTTGTGCAGAGGAAGAATGTATGCCGAGCGCCAAAGTTTGGGGACGTAAGATTCCTTAATAGCTCTATTGATAATGATGCTGATTGGGAGTGCTATCTCATCTGCAGCACATTTTAGGAAAGTGGAGGGAATATTGTCAGGGGCATTAGAGCAGGGTTTTAAGTTTAGACAAAAGTCTTTTTATAAAGTTAGTTGAGACAGGTTTGAGCTCGAACCTGAGGGGAGGGTTAGACTAACCCTGAACACATATTACAATATAGGAAACAGGCTAGTTCACATATTATTGTTAACATGTACAGTATAGAAACAGGCAAAAACACAATAGTCCATGCAATAGGCTATAGCACGTAAGGACTGTAATAGGCCTTTTCAACAATGCATATGATTCAGCAGTGCATTTATACAGACATGTATAAATACATGAAAAAAAATCACTTTACCCAAAACGGCTCCTAAAGTAAGATATCTACACAAGGAAAACTAAGCTATAGTACCCACGCTAATTCAGAGGACGCTGCAATAGGTAATAAGAGGAGTGAGAAGGGAGGCTAGGTGCTAACTCAGTCCTCGCCCAACGCTTATGTTAGTAGCAAGTACGCAGACCCTGCTAGATCTACCTTAAATTGTGGAACACCATCCTATTGATGGTGAGTGTAAGTGAGGGGGTTCCAAGTTCTCCTGCTCATACACCACTTAAGCGTTGGAGTGTACAGCACTGGCTTTATAGTAGCCGCAGGTATACGCTTTTCAGTGCGTATTTAAGCTAAACAAGAGATAGTTAAGGCTGTTTAAGAAGCAATGGTTAAATAGAGTGTTGGAAGTGCTTTTACACTGTGTAGTGTTTACACCAACAGTTTCCCCAAGCCTAACTAATGTGACGCTGGTAATTGGAGACAAAGACTCCCTCAGGCTATAGAGGAATAAGAGATAAAAAATCAGGTGGGAGTCGAAAGCAAGTCTGCTCAGCTGGGCGGGAAGAGGATAGCAAAAAAAAAAAAAAAAAAAAAACACTCACAGTAAAAATGAGCTTTTTCCAGGAAAGTTAACCCAGATCGCTTTTGAATGATAAAATATGTTATTTCAGGCTAGTTTCGACTGAGTAGCCAAGCGAGCTACTGATAGACAAAATGTACTGCGAGTAACCCTCTAAAGTGAAAGTGAAATACCAAGGGTTACCATAGCGCTGTGTTACAGGAGTGGGGTAGCATGCATGAACTCCACGTGGGAAGCGCAGTTGTAAATCACTGTTACATACAAAAATAAGGCAACTCAACAGTGCATACAAAACACCTAGTCGCTCATCACGAATTGTCAAGCTGGTCTAACATTTGGAGTGTTACTACAAGGCAATGTTGGCTAGCAAACAAAAAAATAGATGTCAGAAAGCATAAAAAATAAAAACAGATGAAAAATAACAGCCCACAATATGTAACAGCGACCTAGTCACTTAAATGTGTTTTAACAGGCTAGACTGGAACTCAAGCAATAACTTGACGTTATTACAGTTTGCTTTCTATACAAAAACAGCAATAACCGAACTTCCATTGTAAAAAAGACACTATGGCCAGGAAAAACACACAGCAGCCGGGGGGGGGGGGGTAATTCCAGTAGTAAAGATGGTGCCATGCAGGGCTTTGGGTATTAATAGACTTGTAGAGGAAGTGATGAGGGAAGGGGAGGGGAGACTAGGTGCAGGCAGGTGGAATAGAGGAGGCCAGAGAAGCCTAGGATAGGTGATCGAGATTTGAGTGGGAGTATCTTATTAGTGTGTAATGGGAAGGAGGAGGGAAAGAGAAACTGAGGCGATAGAGGGGTGGAAAGGGTATCAAGAGCAAGAGGGAGAGTGGAGGAGGAACAGTTGCAGGGTTCAGACAGGTAAGGAGGAGACAGTCTGAGAGAACAATCAGTGAACAGCAGGCTACTGCAATTCACCTTACTGGTAAGTAAGGGTGAGTGTAGGTTGAGATAATCTGAGGTGGTGATGGAAGAGGGGTAGCAGAGGGCAGAAAGCTGAGGAGTGCAGCAGGTAGACTATGAGGTATATAGGCAGTCTAGTACAACAGAGCTGTACTTGGAAATGAGACAAAGAAGGGTAAAAGTGTAAAACAAGACTAGTAGAGGGAGCTTGCCTAGAAGGGAAAAATGTGTAGGAGCTATGCTAGTGGTGGGGGAGAGACAGAAATCAGAGATAGCTATTATGGAGGGAGAGGAAGAGGCAATTTACAGTTATAGGTGGCTATGCAAGGCCAAGAGAACGTATTTATGCAGGGCTAGAGAGGGGTATGGCTACTGGGTAACCTGGCTAGGTAGCGGGTTTTTAATACATATAGGAAATAAATTTGAGAAAGTATCAGCTTTACTACTTGGTGGGGGAAACACGTACTTTACTGCTTCCCAAGGTAACAGGGTACTGATGTAGGACAGCAAGTAGCTTTACTATTTGTTGAAGAGGCTGGAATTGTTTGCCTGTGGTCCTTATTCGCCACTCAGGGATGGTCCCTTAGTCTTAGAGCAGGGCTGGATGGTAAGAAAGACTGTAAAAAAAGATGCTATGGCCAGGAAAAACGCAGAGCAGCCAGGGGGGTAATTCCAGTAGTAAAGATGGTGCCACCATGGCACCACTATGTGTGTTTTTTGCCGGTGCTGGTTTTATAGGTCTATGTGAGACTGGTGGTGTGATGCAAGTAACTCCCTTCTCCTCTTGACTGCCTGGTCCAGTCTTGGGTCGAGAGAGCTTAGCCTCCAGATTGGCTGTATAATTGCATCTCCCACATGTATTAGTGTTTGGTGGAGGGAGCAGAGGGTTGTCTGTGTACATGAGGCAATTGTAACATTGCCTCAAAATGCCCAGATTCACCAGTTGGACCGGAGAGTACATCTAAAACTGCCCTTTGGACATGCCTGGATAGGTACAGTGAACTATTTTACTGATTGGCTGGTAAGGTCGAATAGAGAGCCTTGTCCTACTCTACAGTATAGGGGGGTCTAGTGCTAAGGTTTATTAGTGCTTACTATGAGTTTTGAGCAAGTGCCGGGATGAGAAGTGAATGGTTTGAGTGCTTAAGTTGAAAGTTTGTCTAGTTCCAAGGGAAAAATTAAAGAGTAGACTTTGTGGAGCCGGGAATAGTTATACCCTAGCTAACTGCCTCTGGCCGGCGCGCAAAACCACGCAAATGCGGGTTTTATAGTTAGGGAGGAATTCTGCTTCACACGGATGGGGAGCCTGTGCCATAGACAGGGTAGTCAATGGGATACATACCTATCTCCAGCAGGTCCTATTTATATCACAGGCAAGGTTTAAGTCTTTAGAAAGGGTAATTCTGGTGCTGTTGTTTTTCTGGATATGCAGGAGGTCCATCAGAGTGCGGTCTGACAATGCCCTGTATACCAGGCATAGATCTCCCCTCAAAAGCCTGTAGGAGACAGAATAGAGGGATAGGGCCTTGAGGCCGTCTGTACAGGACGTTTTACTTATGCCCTGTATTCTTTTAGTGAGGAACCTCTGCAGATGTTCCAATTGTTAGATATGCCCAGTTAAGTACATACCAAAGGGGGCACTGTACTCAATGATAGGTCTGATGAATGTTGAATACAGTAGAACAATGACTTCCTTGGACTTAGATGCCATACCTTTATTTATAAGTTGTGTAACATAGAATGATTTCCTCACCGCTGCAGACATGCGATGGTCAAAGGCTAGATTACTATCTATGTGTGTCCCAAAATCCCTTATTACTGGGTCATCTTTAAGGGGTGTGCTGTCAATATAATAGTTACCAGGGATGGATAGCTTCCCAAAGAATACTATTATGCATTTCTTGCCATTTAGTTTTAGTCCATGGCTCTAATGCCATTTGTTTCTCTGTGTCAGCCACTCCTGGAGAACATTTGTGTCAATATGAGATTCGATGACAGCTCCTAATTTGCAATCATCTGCAAATTTAGTCAGCCATAGACCACTGACATTGGCCTTGACTTCTGAGAAGTAAATGCTAAAAAGGAGCGGTCCAAGGACTGATCCCTGAAGGGCTCCACTTGTGACTGGCTTCTTTGTAGAGGTGGAATCCCCAACAGTAACTTCCTGGGTCCTGTCTGTGAGCCAGATGACTATCCACCAGGTGATATATGGATTTGCACCTAATCTCTTGAGTTTGTCAATAATGCCCTAGTGAGGTATTGTGTCAAATGCTTTGGCCAGGTCAAGGTAGGCAGTGTGAACAATTTTTCCCTCATCCATTGCTTTGGTGATCTTCTCAAAGAAGTCTATTAGGATGAGTAGGCATGATCTCCCCTTGACGAAACCAAACTGGGTTGGGTCTAATGTCTGGAGGTTTGCTATATCTCTATTTTTCATCTCCATGATAATTCTTTCCATGGCTTTAGTTATAAGACTAGTGAGACGTATGGATCTGTAGTTTCCAGGGTCTGTAGATGGCCCACCTTTGTGTAGAGGGATGACTGTTGCCTTTCTCCATTCATGAGGCACAAAGCCTGTTTGGAGGCTACAGTTAAATAGTAATTTCAAAGGCCCTGATAGGTCATGTTTCATGCTATTGTCTGGGTCCATTGATGCGTTGTTCTTGGTCTTAGATACAGAATTAAGGACCTGTTCCCTAGTGATAGTAGGGAAAGTTATATTTGATGATATTTCCTAAGGGAAGGTTGAGGGGGAGAGAGGGGTAAAGTTGCAGCTGAATTTATTAGCCAGGAGGTTTGCTATATCTTCTGGCTCAGTATAGGTGGCTCCGTTTATAATGAGCTCTGCACACAATTGTGTATTGCCTTTGAGGTTGCAGACATAGCTAAAGAATGCTTTGTGGTTGTCCTTGGCCTGGGAGGCCAAATTTACCTGAAATTTGGCTTTGGTAGAATTTATTTGTCCTCTGAGTTGTTTTAGTTTGAGAGTGGTTTTATACTGCTGGGTGCTGCACCTCCTAATTTTTGCCATGATTTTTTTCCTTCTGTTATACAGCCTATTGATTTTGTGATTCCACCAGGGTGGCTTTTTTTAGCTAGTCCTGTACTTCTTCCTGGTGCGTACAGTTGCCTCTATACAGCTATTAAATTACTTGTACAGGGTTTTTGGTGAACAGTTCTGCATAGGCAGCAGTGTTCCCAGAGTTTATGGGGGCTTGACATTTAGCCAGGGTATCACTTACTCGCAGGAGGTTAGCTTTAGAATAGTTCCTGAATATTCCATGTATAGCTGGAGGTCCAGGTTTTATTTTTTATTTCAAAGGAGATCATTTTGTGGTCTGACCTTACCAGGGAAGGCATTACAGTAGGGGGTGTGCAGCAGTCTCCCATATTAGTGAGGACCAGATCCAGTATGGTTGCATCCCTGGTTTGACTATCTGGTCCAGGGAGTTTGTGTTTACAAAATCCAGCAATCTCTGTGTATGCATATTTGGTGTTCTATAGGATTCCCAGTTAATAGTGGGGTAATTAAAGTCACCCATGAATGTGGTATTGGGTTGCATGGTTAGTGTCTAATACATTTAAATACAAGGTATGGGTTTCCTGAGACATAGTGGGGGACCTATAGCTTGCAAGGAAGTAGTATTTGATTTTACCTATGGTGATTTGAACATGGAGCAGCTCAAGTGCATTGTCCTGTTTGACCAGCCTTGAAGTATATTTATTTTTTGATGTAAACAGATACACCTCCACCTTTATTCCCTGCCTGTGAAATAGCTGGCCTAAATATGTGGAAGGCATTATAACCTTGCACTGTTGGTGTGCTCTCCACAGCTTTAAACCATGTCTCAGTGACTGTGCATATGTCAGCATTCTCTAGGGTAAAGAGAGCTTCTAGGGAGTGGAGTTCTTTGTTTAGACTCCTCCTAGCATTGAGCAGTAATACCTTTAGAGTTTCTTGTTTTTAATTTGCTATGTCAGAAGTACTTTCAGTTTGGCATTCCCTATAAAAGGCACTATGGGAGAAGACAATGTTTTAGCTAATATTCGAAAGCCTAGAGGCGAGAGGTGCAGACCATCCCTGGCAAAGCAGTGTGGACTGTTGACCATCTCCTTCCATGCTGACAAATACTGCACCCCCCTTACAATGACACCAGAAACTAAGCCAATTATTAAAGTCAATCATCTTTTGTTCATATTGTGGCATCATCCTTGGAGAAGGTAAAATGCTGCTCAATGCTAGGCTCTTACCAGACTGAGACACGTATTCTGAGAGCGCCATGTCTCTCTTCATACAGTCTAGGGAGGTATGTCTCAGATCACTTACTCCCACGTGGACAATAACTGAGTCATTTTGGTATTTGTGGTCCAGTGACCTGAGTGCATGTGTAATGTGACAGATCCTAGCCCCTGATAAGCAACTGACCGTAACTTTCTCCTTACTCAGCCTGGTGAGAGGGGACTCCAAGTGTGTCTCACAATGGAGTCTCCAATGACTAGAATGTTGGACTGTGTGGTGGCTGGCCATATGGGCTTAGAGGTAGAGGCTCTATGAGATCTAGCTCTATATGTTGATGTGGGTGTTGTTTTGAAAGAGTGCATTTGAGGCTGCTGAGGGTATTTTTTTGTGTGTACTTCATCTAGGATGTCTTTGTGGTTTAGGAAGGTTACATATAAGTGCCTCAGCATATGTGGGTCAATATGTCTGCTTTGAATTGTGCGTGATGGTTGCAGCATGTGTACTACTGACAACCTTATTGACATTAGGAGCACTTTTATGTGAGAGCTTTGCCTCCAGTGACATTGTGTAAATATATCTCTTACATACCATATCAGTTTGTTTGAGAGTTAATTGGCTGTCAGTACACATGAGGCAATTTCTACATTGCCTTAGGATGCCCATATCCACCAATCCAGTAATGGAGACAGTAGGAAAGTTCATATCCATGGCAGTAGACCCTTTTTTTATTGATTAGACAGTTGGAGTGAGAATATAAATCACTGTCAGGAGTATCAGGTTTGCAACTATGTGGACAGTGCTTGTCACTGCAAACTAGTTGTCTTGTGTGCAACTAGGTAATGGAAAATTTCAATTGTGGTTTTACAGGAAAAATGTCACTGATGGTGTCTGGGTCTGTACATAGCACTGCCAAACACTTGAGGGGAAGCTAATATGCATACCCTGAAAACTTAAGGATGAAGTATTTAAGCAGATATTCTGAAGTTAGAAACAAATCAAGCAGTACTTACTGAAAAATAAAGAATTAGCTTGTCAAGAATGATGAAAAGAGGGGAGTCGCATGAATGGCTACTGCCTGACTACTACTAATGCTGGTCTCAGCACAGCTTCACTTTGTTGGGATACAATGCTCCTTTGCTTCTTCTCTCACCACAAGCAAAATGTTAGCACCAATCCCAAGAAGAGAAGCAGGCCACGGCCTGTTTGGTGATCCACAGTCTTATCCCAGATGATGCAAATGTCTGTAGGCCTGTAGCCGTTTTCTGGTAGATGCCTTGAAAAGCAACCAGACCAATCAGGAACGTTAAGCACAGACACTCACTTTTCAACCAGAAACAGTCAGGAATCAATGCCCTCTGCTCCTTCTCTCACCAGGATCACAATATAAGCACAGATTCCAAGCTGTCACCTATAAAGCAGTTATTAGGCTTTCTGGTGATCAGCAGTCTCCAGGAAATAATATCACTGCACTCCTTATCTCACAAGGACAAAACTGAAATACTAATCCCAAGATGACTACTGAGGGGCAGAATGTGAGCTCTCAAATAACTGGTGGTCTTGCAATAGATGTTTAAAGGTAAGATAACAAAATGGTTTATCCTAAACACTGTAGTGTGCACTAAGCAGTTAGATATGAAAGTATGCAAATTAACTTTTAGCTGTCTAACAGCAGCAGTGTAGAAAGGGGTGCTGTGTAACAAAAGCAGCATAGAAAGGGATGAGCTTATTAAGCACAATTTATGCTTGGGGTGGGCAGCTTAAAAATCACCAGGTTTAAAAAGCACATTAACAAGGGGGGGGGGTTCTGCAAGCTTGAAATATTTTCAGTAAAAGACAAAGGGCCAGAAATTCACTGTGTATTTAAGTATCAGACAAGATACAATTAACCATTTGAATGTTCTCTTGGAATCTCAGCTTGTGTAAGAGATCTCTCACCCAAGTGAAAGATTCTTGACACTGAAAAAGACTCTGGTGAAAAGACAAACCAAACGGAACTGGAAGCAATAAGAATGGACCCAAAATAATATTCACCGTTTATTGTAAGCGCTTTCGGCTTAGTCCTTACTAAGCCTTCTTCAGACAAACAGTGGATACAGCAATATTAGCACCTTATATACATTCATTAATTAATTGATAGATCCTAATTAAAAGGGAAATGGTCACTAGCTAGAAATTTTCTTTAAAGTACAATCAAGATATAACCTTTAAAACAAATCTAGAAACCTCACTACTCTAACAAGATATAAATACATAAATTCATATACATTTATGTACTAATTCATAGATTTATATCTTTAAAATCATAAGTGCATTAAATTATTCATCCTTATAAAGTAAGGACAGCTGTCAATAAAATGCATATATTCCTATGCTATATAAACACTATACTTGATATATTAAAATCAACATATAAATCCATAAATACAACACTAACCAGGCTCAAACATATAAGTTGTTTAGATGTTCATCAGTAGTTGAATGTTCATAGCTATTTAGTCTCTATGAACTTTATAATGTATGTATTAATATATAAACATAACTATACAAGACTATATAGATATACATATATGTTCATATATGTTCCAATATTATTACAAATATATGTAAAAAGGTTTAAAAACGCTTGTAGGACAAGATTAACTCATCTATCTATTTAATGACAGTAATTTTAGCATGCATTTAATTGACAAAGTTTCGTTTAAGCCAGGATATGACTGTGCATTTGTCGAAATTTGCCATTTTAGTTCATCTAATTCTAAATTCAACTGCCAAGGACCCCCTCTAATGTTCAAAATTCTTTGTTGAAGAATGATGAATTTAAATGAGTGAGATGGATGCTGAGAGACATGCTTTGCTAGAGCGTTGTTGAGATCACCTTTGTTGACAGCATATATGTGTTCATACACTCTCTGCCTAAATTTTCTCTGTTTTTCCTATATAAAATCTATTACATTGTTGACATAAAGCTGCATATACAACCATCTTGCTGTCACAATTATATTTAGCATTGAGAAAATACTTCTTTTCATTAATAAAACAAGTCTGGCCAGTGAGTATAAATTTACATTGTTGGCAACTACCACATTTGAACATTCCTCTTATGTTTGAATGTGAAATACAAATATTATGTTTTTTCTCAAAAATATTTTTCAAATTTGGGCCCCTCTTATATGTAATCTTTGGTTTATGCCCTAAGGCATCCAATAAATGTTCGTTGTTTCTAATAATCACCCAATTCTTATACAATATATCTTTTAGATATTTGTGATCTAGTGAATAAGTGAGCAAAAAACTTACATGGTATGATGCGTTATTAATGTTAGCGTCATTTACACTGTCATTGAACATATTAGTCAGAGATGCTGCAGAATCTAAATGGGGTCCTAGATTTACTTGTAACAATGGTAAAAAATGTCCTAACAATCGTTTCTGTTCGACTTCAGATCTAATAGCTCTAATGAAGTATTCAGGATAACCCCTATTAATAAACATACTCTGCAACAAGTCACATTCACATTCAAAATCAAAATTGTCTGATGTCATGCGAGCTGCCCTAACCATTTGTCCTTTAATGACTGCACGCTTTTGATGAATTGGATGGCAACTAGAGAAATGCAAAAAACTGTTCGAATATGTAGGTTTCCTGAAAATTCTACTCTTATAGGAATGTTCTACTTTATCTTTAAACAATGAGACATCCAAGAAATTGATGGAATCAGATCCTGTCTCATAAGTAAATTCTAAGAAAGAAGTAGAATTTGAAATTGATTCTATAAATCCATGAATGTCGTTAGGGTCCCCTTTCCATAAACAGAACATATCATCCTGGTACCTAGTGTACCAGGAGACATTGTTCGTGAACAATGGATTTGTGAATAAATGAGTGTGCTCCCAATGGGCCATTACAACATTAGCGAATGCGCCTCCACATGGGGAACCCATGGCGACTCCAGATTTTTGTAAAAAGAATTTATTATTAAATGTCATGAAATTATTAGTTAATATAAGGTCCAATAAGGACGTTATTAAATATATATCATTGGAGTCAACTTTATTATTTACCAAAATTGAGACCCATTCTATCCCCAAATCATGGGGGATAACTGTGTATAGATCTTTGACATCAATAGTTATGAATGTGCTATTTTCGTGGTATGTAAGTTTGTTAATCCCTTCCAAAAATGACCACGAATCTTTACAAATCTGAGGCTGTTTGGATAAAATTGGCTTCAGTAGATTATCTATAAATTTTGCACATCCATAAGTGATTGAACCACGACCATCCACAATTATTCTAAAAGGTGGATCAACCAATGATTTAGAATTTTGGGGCTCCAAATATTGCCGGAATAATTGGAGCTCCCATGGATATATATTCATACTGGTGAATATCCACAGAGGATTCAATAAACAAATCATCTATACATTGTTTGATTTTCCTATATGCCCCATTTACTTCATTTCTAGATATTTGGCTATAAGATTCCGTATTGAGGTGTTTTTCAATCTTATCATTATATATTTGTTGGTCCATGAAGACAAGACCACCTCCCTTATCGGGTTTCATTACCCTAATGTCAGTGCTCTTAATTAAAGTAATAAGGTTTAACTCATCTTCAGTGAGATTTCTATTGTGCCTATTCTTGTGTGAACTAGCAATATTTCTTATATCTAATTCACACATTTTATCAAAAATATATAAATCAGGATGTAGTGGTGGGTTATATTGACTAGAGACCTTTAGAATGTTGGTAATGGAAGAGTTGTTACCCATAAGCATATTTAAATTGAGCTTACGTGTAAACAACTTTAAGTCAATGATAGTTTCTGCCACGTCTATAGTTTTATCCGGCACAAAAGACAAACCTTTAGATAGAAAGTTTACCATCTGCTCATTAATGGTTAATGTAGAATAATTGAAAACCTTAAAGTCTCCTTCTGATGATACCAAAATTTTTAAGGGAGGTGTATTGTTGATAGACATAGACTCTATCTCTTGGGTTGCCTCCTGGTGTTCCTCGTTAATGAGGAATTGGTATTCATATTCCTGTTGTTGTTCGAACGTTTGTTGTTCCTGAGGTGAAAACCCTGATTGGATGGGTTATTATTTCCTACAGTGTAGCTATTATTATTATTATTTCTATTATTTTGTTGGTTAATGAGCCTTTCACTCCGTCGGAGCTGTACATTTTGAATTGGCTCATTAGCCGGTATGGACGGGGCATGATTAACATCATCATTTCGCACTAAATGGTCAGTAGATTCAACCAAAATGCCCTGATTATTTACATTCTCAGCTTTAAGTGGAGGGGGGTCAGGGTACGCTTCATTATTGGCGTACGCAGAAATGTCCCTCTGAAGCTTGCGTTTCTTAGTACTCAAGAATTTTTCCATTGCTGTGTCAGTGCTGGTATAAACACGACAATACTCAAATTTATATCTTGAGAAATCTATATGTCCTTTTATAATTTGGTCTAAGGATTCAAGCTCACCCTTAAATCTAATTATCTCCGAATCATAAAAGTTAATAAGTGCTTTTAAAAATTCAACTGCCTGTCTATCAAACAATTCTAACAATTCAGCATGAAATGTCGAACCAGCTACAAGACCTGCTGGGAATCTCCATTGACGGAGTCCCTTGGGTATAACTTTTTTATTTATACATTCATTAAGATATGAAACTTCCAATTGGAGCTTCCTACATTTAAACATTTTGGTATCAAATTCATCAATAACATTCATTAAAGTATTATTATTTTGTGAATTAGATACTTGCTGGCCTGCATTATTCACATATGAGTCTGTAAAAAAGTCACCATTATTTAAAAATGATGCCATGGAAGGAGTGTCCTGTACATTAGAATTACTTTCATCAGTATTACTCCGATTATTCTGTCTATTGTCGGTAACAAAGCCATTGGAATTACCTTGTCCTAGGTGATTAAATTCAGAAGCCCCGTTGTTACGGACAAGTCTGTTGGCATAAGTGGAACCCCCATTTGAAAGAGGTAGTCCAATGTTAGTTGTTGCAGCACCACCCGTTGAATACGGGCCTGCAGGCTGTCTTTGTCCCGGTTGAATCGGGCTTCCCAAACTGGCGGCATGCTGAATTTGCCGAACAGACTGCAAACTGTCTGTTTGTGTTCGCTCCGATTGAGCCAGAACACCAGAAATGCTATTATGTTGAGCGAGAGGTGGAAATGCTTCTTCGCTGTCCACCAAACATGCTGGTATGTGCGTATCAACAGTACCTTGTGGGTATTGACGAACTTCCGTATTCTCTGACCTGTTACGCTGAACAGCTCGATTTAAACTGTCAACTCTGCACGAAGCTTCCACTTTCTGTGTAAGTGCTTCTACTCGACCAAGAAGCACATTTACCAAAGCAGTGAGGTTCCCAATAGCATCAACTTGCTGGGAACCATTAGTAGGTTCCAAAACAGTGTTCGTAACATCAGTATCATTAAATAAAGGTTGTGAGTCGATTCCGTTCCCAGATTCCATTTCACAAGGACTTAAACGAATTGCAAAAAAGAGAAACTGGTGAAAAGACAAACCAAACGGAACTGGAAGCAATAAGAATGGACCCAAAATAATATTCACCGTTTATTGTAAGCGCTTTCGGCTTAGTCCTTACTAAGCCTTCTTCAGACAAACAGTGGATACAGCAATATTAGCACCTTATATACATTCATTAATTAATTGATAGATCCTAATTAAAAGGGAAATGGTCACTAGCTAGAAATTTTCTTTAAAGTACAATCAAGATATAACCTTTAAAACAAATCTAGAAACCTCACTACTCTAACAAGATATAAATACATAAATTCATATACATTTATGTACTAATTCATAGATTTATATCTTTAAAATCATAAGTGCATTAAATTATTCATCCTTATAAAGTAAGGACAGCTGTCAATAAAATGCATATATTCCTATGCTATATAAACACTATACTTGATATATTAAAATCAACATATAAATCCATAAATACAACACTAACCAGGCTCAAACATATAAGTTGTTTAGATGTTCATCAGTAGTTGAATGTTCATAGCTATTTAGTCTCTATGAACTTTATAATGTATGTATTAATATATAAACATAACTATACAAGACTATATAGATATACATATATGTTCATATATGTTCCAATATTATTACAAATATATGTAAAAAGGGACCCTAACGACATTCATGGATTTATAGAATCAATTTCAAATTCTACTTCTTTCTTAGAATTTACTTATGAGACAGGATCTGATTCCATCAATTTCTTGGATGTCTCATTGTTTAAAGATAAAGTAGAACATTCCTATAAGAGTAGAATTTTCAGGAAACCTACATATTCGAACAGTTTTTTGCATTTCTCTAGTTGCCATCCAATTCATCAAAAACGTGCAGTCATTAAAGGACAAATGGTTAGGGCAGCTCGCATGACATCAGACAATTTTGATTTTGAATGTGAATGTGACTTGTTGCAGAGTATGTTTATTAATAGGGGTTATCCTGAATACTTCATTAGAGCTATTAGATCTGAAGTCGAACAGAAACGATTGTTAGGACATTTTTTACCATTGTTACAAGTAAATCTAGGACCCCATTTAGATTCTGCAGCATCTCTGACTAATATGTTCAATGACAGTGTAAATGACGCTAACATTAATAACGCATCATACCATGTAAGTTTTTTGCTCACTTATTCACTAGATCACAAATATCTAAAAGATATATTGTATAAGAATTGGGTGATTATTAGAAACAACGAACATTTATTGGATGCCTTAGGGCATAAACCAAAGATTACATATAAGAGGGGCCCAAATTTGAAAAATATTTTTGAGAAAAAACATAATATTTGTATTTCACATTCAAACATAAGAGGAATGTTCAAATGTGGTAGTTGCCAACAATGTAAATTTATACTCACTGGCCAGACTTGTTTTATTAATGAAAAGAAGTATTTTCTCAATGCTAAATATAATTGTGACAGCAAGATGGTTGTATATGCAGCTTTATGTCAACAATGTAATAGATTTTATATAGGAAAAACAGAGAGAAAATTTAGGCAGAGAGTGTATGAACACATATATGCTGTCAACAAAGGTGATCTCAACAACGCTCTAGCAAAGCATGTCTCTCAGCATCCATCTCACTCATTTAAATTCATCATTCTTCAACAAAGAATTTTGAACATTAGAGGGGGTCCTTGGCAGTTGAATTTAGAATTAGATGAACTAAAATGGCAAATTTCGACAAATGCACAGTCATATCCTGGCTTAAACGAAACTTTGTCAATTAAATGCATGCTAAAATTACTGTCATTAAATAGATAGATGAGTTAATCTTGTCCTACAAGCGTTTTAAACCTTTTACATATATTTGTAATAATATTGGAACATATATGAACATATATGTATATCTATATAGTCTTGTATAGTTATGTTTATATATTAATACATACATTATAAAGTTCATAGAGACTAAATAGCTATGAACATTCAACTACTGATGAACATCTAAACAACTTATATGTTTGAGCCTGGTTAGTGTTGTATTTATGGATTTATATGTTGATTTTAATATATCAAGTATAGTGTTTATATAGCATAGGAATATATGCATTTTATTGACAGCTGTCCTTACTTTATAAGGATGAATAATTTAATGCACTTATGATTTTAAAGATATAAATCTATGAATTAGTACATAAATGTATATGAATTTATGTATTTATATCTTGTTAGAGTAGTGAGGTTTCTAGATTTGTTTTAAAGGTTATATCTTGATTGTACTTTAAAGAAAATTTCTAGCTAGTGACCATTTCCCTTTTAATTAGGATCTATCAATTAATTAATGAATGTATATAAGGTGCTAATATTGCTGTATCCACTGTTTGTCTGAAGAAGGCTTAGTAAGGACTAAGCCGAAAGCGCTTACAATAAACGGTGAATATTATTTTGGGTCCATTCTTATTGCTTCCAGTTCCGTTTGGTTTGTCTTTTCACCAGTTTCTCTTTTTTACTGAAAAAGACTCTGCAAAGATAAGCATGTCATATAATTATGGAGAAATGCGGATACCCTGTAGCTTACAATGCACTATCTAAACCTAAACACTTTGTGAACACTCTTGGTGTAGTGAATAGTACAAAAAGTGTGGTAGAGAACTTGTAATGTGATCTAGACAAGCAGAACCTTGAGAAAAGTCTAGAGTCTAGATGAATATGAATGTGACAATAAGCATTTTTTAAATGTAGACTTACTAGGAAACCTGAATGAGGAAGAAGATGTAATACGTTGTGAAGTGACAGCATTTTGAACTGGGGCACTGGCACTATCACAAACGGGTTTAGGAAACAACGATCCAGAACTGGTTTCCAAGCCATTTTATTTCTTTGGCACTAAAACATCC
Organism: Protopterus annectens; assembly: GCF_019279795.1. Classification (NCBI taxonomy): domain Eukaryota; kingdom Metazoa; phylum Chordata; order Ceratodontiformes; family Protopteridae; genus Protopterus; species Protopterus annectens. Next base: position 102,153,088 of record NC_056739.1, read on the forward strand.
TTGAATAAAACCCTTTTCCCACCTGGAAAGGAGGGACTGATTTTATCACTCCCTGAGGCAGCATTTGATAAAGAACAGGTGGAAATAAAAAGAGTTTAGTCTGCTGGATGAGGGATTTCCCCGTGGAAAGGAGGAATTTCCTCCAATTGCCATCTGTAAAATGATCTTCAGGACCCAAATGTCTGAAATTATCTGTTGCCAAACAGAAAAGTGGAGATTCAAATATTCTGGAAGTGAAAACAGGCTGCCAGGTTGGGAAGGGGTCAAGATGCCTTAAACAGTCATTCTGACTTGTTGGACTGTCCTTGGTTTTGTGGGTTCCTGAATTGTTTTTGGAACCCCTTGCAACTCCTTCTTAAATGTCTGTTTACCTACATTTTGTTGGGACTGTTTATTTTGTTTTTCTTGCCAATATTGGATGAGGGGTTAGAGAATCTCTTACAAAATTCGGAAAAGGAGGGCAGAAAAATCTTACAGATTCCCTGTATCAGCTTACTCCTCTCATCACACTTTTTGATCACCTCTGCTGTACAGCGGCCAAAAACCCAATCTCTATCCAAAATAAAAATTTTAAATCTCATTTTTAGCATCATCTCTGAGGTTCTGAGAATGCAGCCAGGCAAACCTCAACACAGTACCAGTGGCTAAAGCCCTTGAAGAAGTATCCAACCGAATAATATACATACTGTAAACAAAGAGTAGTGACTTGAACAATAGAAGAAACTAAATTATTTAAAACAGATTTTTCCTCACAAGAAGAAAATGCAGACAAAGCATTCCATATACTTTCACAATTAGTCAAAACAAACCATAACATACTAGCCTGACAATTCAAAAATTTTGAAAATCACAGTTGCTGAAGCTTTTTTTCTATACTTATTAATAATTTTCCCATCCTTATAAAAAAGAGCAGAATTGCAATTAACTAAATGTTTAGAACCAATGGGATTAAGTAAATTTATAGTTGCTGGGTAAGGTTTGAGAACAGTGTATAAAAACTTAAAAGACTGAGGAACTTTAAATATCCTATCTGCCTTTTTAGAGGCAGCTGGATGAATATTGGAGAAATTACAGGTAGTGGCATATACATCCACTGAAGCTGACAGAAATGGAGGAACAGATGAAGGTTCTTGCAATTCCTTCTGTAACAGCTCATAGTATTTTTTGAGGGATTGAGAAATTCAGGTTTCGCCCACTGAAAACATTGGAACATTCTGGAAATAGTTTTACAGAAAGAGAAACCCCAACAGAGGGAGTCAATAACTGAGTTCTCCTCTGAGTCTGAATCAGAAATTTGAAGAGAAAACCTTGTATCTGTCCATTTATTTTCCTGTCCAGATTCAAAATCTTGAATCTCTTTAGGAAAAGTGGTATCACTCTTTCTTTTACCAGAAACTATTTTATAAGAAGGATCAGAATTAAACTCTGTGCCAACCCCAGTAAATTAATTCTGTCCAAGGAAATTTGAGGAGAAGTGGGTACATGTTTAGTTTTCTGTTTCTTTTTGACAGGAAAAATGAAGTTAACACTGACAAAGCTGAGAAGAACTCACTAGCCATATAGGACATAGGTAACCCATGGTCCATAGTGGCTATAAGTGGTACACCACAGGAATCTGGGGTAAAAGATGAGTGGTCTGATGTACAACTAATGGCCACAGCAGAGTCACTCACCTGTGGCTGAGGCAAATTGTTAGCCTGCTGTGGTGACAAAAGCTGTTTACTTAACTTTTTCTTTCTGTGGCTGGAAGAAGGATCGATCATGGAACCGACAGTTTGTTCCATGGTCAAGCTGAAAATGGTACCTGTTTCCTGAAGAAAACAAGCAGCAAAAGACAGTAAAAGGTATTTATTTATTGACATTTGTTGACCGGGAAAGTCCACTTAGCCCAAATGACCCATTTTCAGTGGAGGCCCACGGAGAAAAGCTCCATACAGACACAGAAATTTTTACATAACTTCAGTTTAAAGTTTGATAATAAAGAAAGATTTTACATAATACAAATTGAAGTAGATACACAAATACATTATACAGAGTTATTCAATACAATAAAGTAAAACCAGGATGTTGAATTTTCAATATTTCTGTTTGTATCTTCTCATAAATAAGAATACTGTTTAATCAAAGTCTTTAAAAGGCACTGTTTTTTGCAGAAAAGCACAGGAAAACACCTTAAAACATTCTGCCACCCCCCAAAAGTAAAATAAAAAAGAAGTTACCATAATGTTCCATCTGAGTAGTTATACTTCATTTTTCTGCAACCTGTGGGTATACGGATCCATATCGGATCCGAGCCGGCAACTTTTTTTCTAGCATCTGCTCCAAGCTCCTCCCCTTACCAATAATGCCCTACCATCTCCTATCTTCCCTCAGATCAAGTTTGCTGCAACTAAAAACATAAGCAACTCAACCCAATAAACCAAACCTGAAAAGACAGGACAAGGTCCGGGGAACGGAGGGAGGGAATGTTGCAGAAAAATGAAGTACAACTACTCAGATGGAACGTTATCGTGAGTACATAACTTCTCTATCTGAAGTAGTTAACTTAATTTTATCTGCAACCTGTGGGACAGAGTCCCCAGCTACTCCGATCCTGGGAGGCCCTTATGGAAGGATATTCCTGAGCACCGCAGAGCCAAAGGATGCTCTACCCCTCAAAATCAGATCTAATCTGTAATGGGAAATGAAGGTATGTGAATTGGCCCAGGTCGCTGATGCACAAATATCGTCCAAAGACACCCTAGACCAAAAAGCAGCAGAAGTCGTCATTGACCTGGTAGAGTGAGCCTTAACAATACCAGGGGGAGATAAACCTTTTGCTTTGTAGGCATGTGAAATACAAAGAGTGATCCATCAGGCCAAAGTAACTTTAGAAATAGCTTTTCCCATAAATGCTTTGGAAAAGGAAACAAACAATTGGTCAGTTTTGCGGAAAGACTTCGTTCTATGAAGATAAAAATGAAGCTGTCTATGAACATCTAACAAATGGAGTTTGTATTCACCTTTATTTTGTAAGTTAGGAAAGAAATCGGGCAGATTAATGGACTGGTTTATGTTTGCTTCAGATGTCACTTTAGGTAAGAAGGAAGGATTAGTAAGGAGGGAGACCCTATCCTTATAGAAGACCAAATACGGAGGCATGGCAGACAGAGCTTGAAGCTCAGAAACCCTCCTAGCAGATGTAATGGCGACTAGGAAAGCGGTCTTCCAGGACAAAAATTTCAAGTCCACCGAAGCTGCAGGTTCGAAAGGAGGAGCCACCAATGCCTGTAAAACAAAAGTAAGGTCCCAAGGAGGCACTGAATCTTTGACAGGTGGACATAACAGAAAAGTACCTTTAAGAAAAGCCTTACACAGCCTAGAGGAGGCTAAAGCCATGTTGTCCTCACCAACGTGAAAACTGAAAATGGCTGCCAATTGTACTTTCACTGTTGAGGAATTAGCTCTTTGCTGAAAGATGCCAGACAGGAAATCCAACACCACTAGAATAGGGGCTGTAAAGGGATCTATTTTTCTCTGTGAGGCCCAAATGGAAAAACACTTCCATTTACTGCAATAAAGTTTCCTAGTGGAGTCTTTAAGAGAAGCCACCAGAATGGATTTTACCGGAGATGAAAGACTGGGAGTCCTGGCAATTAACAGAACTGGAGCAACCAGGCTGTCAGCTTAGGGCTGCCCAGATCTGGCAGATGTGCCCCCGACGGATGGGAGATTATTTCCAGGCAGGGATCCAGAACCCACTGGGGAGCTAAGAGATGAGACCAAAGGAATGGGAGCCAAACCTGACGAGGCCAAAACGGGACAATGAGGATCACTTTGCACTGCAGTCGGCAAGCTTTCTAAAGAAACTTTGGAATGAATGGCAATGGTGGATAAGCATACAGAAGCCCGGGGGAGCAAGCATGGACTAGAGCATCTCTGTGGACTTCCCCTGGTGAGGGAATCAGAGCGAAGAACTTGCTGCACTTCACGTTGGAAGGAGATGCGAAGAAATTGCAGCAAGGCTGACCCCATGCAAGGAAGATCTCCTCCACTACTGACTGTTTCAGAGACCACTCGTATGGCATCAAAATGGCCCGACTCAATCTGTCCGCTAAAATGTTGGCGCACCCCGGGATGCGCGTTGCTCTCAAAACCGACCGGTGGAAATCACCCATTCCCACACTCTCATGGCCTCGCGACAAAGGGGGTGGGATCTGGTTCCCCCTGCTTGTTGATATACCAGACAACCGACATGTTGTCTGACTGAATTGCAATCAATCTGAGAGGGAGGAGTGTATGAAAGGCTTCCAACGCTAAAAGCACTGCCCTCATTTCTAGAACATTTATGTGCAACTTGGTCTCTGACTGGGACCACATGCCTTGGACTGTCCTTCCCAAACAGTGACCCCCCCCACCCGTGTTGGGAGGCATCCGTGGTCACTGTGGCTTGGACTGGAGATGACGCGAAAGGGCGTCCTTCTGATATCTCCAGTGAACTTAACCACCAAAGAAGTGACTTCCTGCAGACGTGACTGATCTTGATCAGAAATTCCATGGGCAGGTCTAGCCAAGACCATTGAACAGCCAGAGCCAACTGAAGAACCCGCATGTGAAGGCGCACACAAGGGAGAATCAATATGGCGGCAGCCATGGAGCCCAGAGCCCGGAGAACCTTGATAGCCTTTGGAGACTTGGAGTTCGCTATCTGAGCTATGTGGCACCTGAGGTGTAGGATCCTGTCTGGAGTTAAGAATACCTTCATCTGCAAAGTGTCTAGCCGTGCCCCAATGAAGTCTAGAAACTGTACTGGTTGCAAATGGGATTTGTGAACATTGACTGAAATTCCCAGTAGATCTGCCAACCGAATGAAATAATCTTGGCCAGACACAAGTAATGCTTATTGGGCACAGCGTAGAGCCAGTCATCCAGGTATGGAAACATCTGAATACCCTGAAGCCTCAGGTGAGCCGCTACAACTGCCATTACCTTGGTGAACACCCTGGAGGCTGTGGTGAGACCAAAGGGTAGGGCTCTGAACTGAAAATGACTGGCTCCCAGCCGGAAGCGCAGAAACCTCCTGGAGCTTCTGTGTATTTTGATGTGGTAGTAAGCATCCTGGAGATCTAACGAGCACATCCAGTCGCACTCTCGGAGATAAGGTAGAATGGACTGTAGGGTGACCATCCGGAATTTCTGTTTGGCTACCGACAGGTTTAATGTTGACAGGTCTAGAATGGGCCTGAGGTCCCCCATCTTTTTTGGCACCAAAAAGAACCTTGAGTAGATGCCTGATCCAGACTGATCGGGGGGGACCTGTTCGATGGCTCGTTTGAGAAGCAGCTTTGAAACCTCTAGAGCTGAGCGGGTGGAACATCCAGGAGGTGTTTTGTAATATTTGGAGGGGCAACAAATGGGATAGAGTAACCTCTGGATATTTTCTGTAAAACCCAGTGATCTGTCGTAATGGACTCCCATGCCACTGGGTGTAAGGACAATCGTCCCCCGACTGCCTCCAGAGTAGAACAGTCGGGCAACCCCTCAGGGCTACTGACCGGGTCTATCAGAAAAAGGTTCCCTAAACCCAAAATTCCTGAGACCCCCTCTACCTCTGGGTCGGCGTCGATCCTGTGCCTCTCTGCCTCTGGGGGAATAGTTGTCCTGAGAATCCCGGGAAAACTGAGATTTTCTGCCCTCTTTGATTCCTAGAGCAGGACCTCTGAGGGTTAGAGAAGCAGACTCCGACGGCAGACAAAGTCTTCCCATCCTTTTCGCTCTGGACAAGTGTGTCACGTACTGTCTTCCCAAAAAGGGAAGAACTGTCGTAGGGAGCGTTGATAAACGACGCCTTGAAAGGGTCTGCGAACTGACACAACCTAAGCCAGGCATGATGCCTCATGGCTATGCCTGTCCCAGCCATCCTAGCTGCTCCTTCCATGGCATGGGAAAGGAGTCGCATCGACGTGTTTGATACTGACTTCAGAGTAGACATTTTTGCCGAGAACAACTATCTGTCCTGCGGTGATAAAGACTATGGGGGGGGGCGACTCAGTGAATTCTGAAGCAAGGTCTCGCTGAAGCCGAATCACATGTGCCAAATAATTCAGCGCACGGATTGAAAAGGTCGCTGAGGAATAGACATGCTTCCCAAACCTATCCACCGATCTGGACTCCTTGTCTGGAGGGTGGACTGAGGAACTCTCCAATGCTAGTTCCTTCTTTGTGGCTGTTTCAACCAACATAGCATCAACTGGGGCTCCTTTTGACCAAGGTTGTCTGTTGGAAGGGGGAGATCACATCTTGTCAGGGCATTTGGGGATGGGATCTATGGTGTCAGGCTCCTTCCATGCCCTCATGGTGATGAGGTCCATCAAGGGGTCCGCTGGTGGGGGCACCCAGGAAGTAGATGGGCCCATGCCAAAGGCCTGCAGGAACACTGACTCATCCCCACAAGGTTTTGGGGCTGACCAACCTCCCCTCTGGTAGAGGATCTCCATAATTTCTCCGAAGGAGACGTCGTCAGGAGGTGACCTGGGGTAACCTTCTCTTTCATCTAAGTCAGTGTCCATAGTGAGGGACTTGGGGGGGAGTCCAAATGCCTCCTTTTGCACTTGTGCTTACGGTGACCCTCTTCAGTGGGACTCTCAGAAGGGGATCCTCTGGCACGAGCTGTCCCTGAGACAGGATGAAGGAAGTCGTCGCCAAATCCAGGGGGGCCTGGGTGGTATCCGAGGGGATGGCCTGGGGTCTCAATCCCTGGGAGAGAACCCTCTCCTCCACTTCGAAGGCCAAGGGAAACGCCCCCCCCCCGGATCTGAAGTGGGGACCAGAGCCGAAGCCAGGGTAGCCTGAGGTCCAACGGAATGGATCGGATCCGAAAAGGTCGGAGCCGAAGAATCCATTCCCCCGGGTCCGACTCCCTGTCCGCGGTTCCGAGAGTCACCCAGATCCAAACAAGTTGGATCCGAGGAACTCAAGGTAACAGCCGGAGTCGAGGTTGGAGGAACCATCGGCGCCGAGGTACCAGCTCCGAAAAACCTCAGATCCAAGAGCCCCAAAGCCGAAGTACGGATCGGGGAAGGAGAGATGGGGCGGAAAAGAGGCATGGAGGTCCCCCCTCCAGAGGGAGAGGGGCCTGGCAAGACTCCCATCTGAATTTAGATCTGAATGAATCTCCGCATCATCCTGTCCATGTCCATGTCTGACAGGCTCCGAGTCGACCTCAAAGAGGCGACCGACTCAGATCTGGCTGGTCTGCGCAATGGGGAGGAAGGCCTCGGGTCCGAATGTTCCAACAGCCCCGGTGAGAAACGAGGAGACCGGGGCCATGGAGAAACAGGCCTCATGGTCTTAGAAGGGGGACTAAGAAAGAGCTCCCTGTCTGGGGATCTCTTGCGATGTCTGTCCTTTCTCTTCTTCCTGTCCTCTCTGCACCTTTCTTTATCTTTTTCCTTTTCTTTCTCTTTTTCTTTTTCCTTGTCAGCCATGCTGACTGCAGATTTGTCTTTATTAGAAGTCCCATCACCAGAAGAAGAGGGAGGTTGAGTCCCTGTTTGGGTGGGAGGTAGAACACTAGAGACCGAGGCCGAGGCAGATTCCAGCATGGCAGCAGGGAGAAGGCCTTTGGCTACTAACTTGGCCTTCCGATCCCTAAGGGCCCTCGGATTGAAACCAGAACAGATAGCACACTGAGTGGACAAATGTGCCACTCCCAAGCAAATTACACACAGAGTGTGACCATCAGCCGGGGAGAGCTTATGGCCACACTCTGTACATTTTTTGAAATCAGGCTTCGGCTGATCAGCCATAGTTCTGCACCCAAAAGTACAAACACTACCTACCAGAAAAAACACACACAAACACAGGTAGGGGAAGGGCAGGCCTAACTACTACTCTCTGCAAAACTTTTTTTTTTTTTTTTGACACCGACGAACAAGCGAGACACTAAACAAGGGGAGGAAGGGAAAATATTCACTGAAACACACACTAGATACAAGAAATAATACCACTTACTATCCCTGAGCTCAGAGCAAAGGAGACCACGATGCACACTACTGGCGCGGCAAACAAGATCTGAGGGAAGATAGGAGATGGTAGGGCATTATGGGTAAGGGGAGGAGCTCAGAGCTTGGAGCAGATGCTAGAAAAAAAGTTGCCGGCTCGGATCCGATACGGATCCGTATACCCACAGGTTGCAGATAAAATGAAGTTAACTACTTCAGATCACAATTTCTCCACAGAAAAAAACATTTTCCCGCAAATACTTTATACAACTTTTAAACTGACAAGAAAAAAGGGCACTCCCATTTAAAAGTAAAATACAGTCTAGTGGCAGTCCATTAAACACAAATTCCTAGCTTTAAAATAACTTTCTTGAATAGAAAAGTGTTAGCAAATAAACATTTTTTAAAAAGGAAGCTTTTCCCTGAAGGGAACTTATCTCCCCAGTAAAGGAACAGCACAAGCTGTTCATCAGTCTGTGAAAGCCTCAGAGGAATATACTATTTGATGGCAGGAAAGCTTTTAAGGGTTTGACTCCTGAACTTGTCTTTTTAGTCAGCTCAGCTTGAACTGCTTAGTGTTTTAGGCATGTATAAAATGCCCTGAAGCTTTGGAAACTAGCTGGCTGTTAACCCATATAGCTTAGGTTACTGCAGCACTGATCAATAAGAACATCATTTGTTTTTTATCCATTGATGGTGTACTTGCATGAAACATTATTCCTGTTTGAATACTAGTGGTACAGCTGTTTGTGTACTCTAGGAAGTAAGCTTCTTTTTTCAATTTCAGTTCTCCCTTATTGAACAGCTGGTGCTTTTTGGTGAGGCTGTGTTGTGACCCTGCCCAGTATGTGATTCTGACATTTATTAACTCCTTAACTTTATATTTCTCAGTAGAAACAGAAAGGATACAGCATTAATGATATGTGTTCTAGAATATCTTCACTACATTTAAAGGCACTAGAAATAACTCACTGTTGAGGAAAGGTATGTTCTGCTCTAATCTTTCCCAAAGTGTTAAGCCCTGCACAATCTTTGATTTTCAGCAATACCTCATACCATCATCAGCACCTGAATATGCTTTTAGTCTCCTTATATGCTTTCGTGTTTTTGCTGTTTGGCGAGAAGGTTCTGGTGAAAGATATAAGTCAGTTCCTCAGCTGTGACTGTCAAGTTTTCTATATGTGTTGATATTTAATGTTTTGCTTGAGCCACATTTTGCCTATTGCTCTGCCAAGGTTTTATCCCAGCCTATTATACCTTATAGCTAGGGTTTGCACAAACCATCTGTATTTAATAGTTTTCATTTGACTGTTCCCCTTGTTTTATAAACATCTGCCAATTATCTACACAGTTTTGCAATCTGCACCTTCGTAGCTTTCATTTATGCTCCTTGCTAGTATCCTATGAAAGACCATATGCAAAGCTAAAAGAAAATTCCTCTGCTATTGCTCTGACCTGTCTCTCTTCAGGAAACTGTAAATTGAGAAATGTCCCGTGTTTCATTGTGTTCTATAAATTATCTTTAGCACTGTGTTCTAAATATTATTTATTTTAAGGGGGTTGGGTCTGAGAATTCAGCACATGACACCTGATTGGGCTTCATACATGATCTGTGTATTGATCATTATATCCTTGCTGCTGTCCTTGTATTTGTCTGCTCATCTTTCTTCCTTGCCACATGCTGCATTATATAATTTCATTGCTTTTAAGAGTATTGCTAATAGTATCATATAAGCTTCCATTTTGACAGCTTGTTGATCCTTTTTGAGTTAATTGTAATTATTACTTTGGACTTTACATGTTCAGCATTAATTTCCAGATGTGTAGTTACGGTGTCTCTTTACATTGATTTAACCTGTTGTTTACAATCTGTAAAAAAAGATTCAGTTGTTGCCTACTCATCTGTTTATGATTAACACACCAGATAACATTACTGAACTCAGTACTAGGTTTTCTTTATCTTTCCACTACAAACCCTTTTTCTTTTCAGACTTGACGTTCTTCATGCAGTTTACTTTTAAGGTCTACAAGTTCAGTTTAAACAGACATTGTGGATTCATTGCTAAAGTAAATAATTTCTGCATTTCTCAGTTGCCCTTTCTATAGAAAACATACTTGACAGCTTTGTTTTTGTTTTAAAAAAAATCATTTTTTTACACAGCATTATATCCTGCTTAATGAAAAAGCAATTGCCAATCATGTATGAACTACTGAGTTTAAGTGTTAGGGACCTCTGGTTACCTGCCTGTACTGGTCTGAAGGGTATATGATAAATAAGTGCTCCTTTCATCTGTTGATTAGTGTCCTTTCAACATTAGACAGCTTCCTCTTTACGTTTCATAGTTAAGGTTTTGAACTGGCATTAAAAAGTTTGGTTTGCATCATGCATCTGGGTAGTAGTAATATGATTTGCATTATCTGGTTGAATGTACCATGATATGACTATGGACAGTGGATGGCCATGGTGAAATAGTTTAGTGATGAAGAATTAAGTTTAGTTGCCTGAAGGAACAACTGGATAGAAGCCACAGGTAAAATGATAACACAAGTATCTGCAATTTGGGACCTGCAAATGGACAGTGGTTGCTTTTCATGGGTGTTAGCACCATTCATACTCTTATATGTTCATTTTACAGTAGATTTTGCAAACTAGTAGAACGTAAGTTGGGAGATAAGCAGTTCCGATTCAGATCAGGATTCAACACAATTGACCCAATCTTTGCAATGAGACAGATACTTGAGAAGAAGTTAGAAATGAGGAAAGACTCCTACTGGGCATTCCTAGACTTAGAAAAAACATCTGACAAGGTCCAAGAAAGGTGATCTGGGCAGTTCTGCAGTAGTTCAAAGTCCCCAAAACATTGGTAGAATTAGTGCAAGCTATGTACAAGAAACCAATGAATTAAGTACAAAATGTTCGGCTTCACACAGCAGTTCCCAGTGGGAATGGGTATGCATCAAGTTTCAGCTCTGAACCCACCGCTGTTCATACTGGTGATGAATACATTAGGAAACAAGTTGGTGGGTCAGATCAACAAAGTTGCTCTTTGCAGACAATGTGGCATTACAGGCAGGCTCTGAGCAAGAACTTCCACAAAAAAATAGGGGAATGGCATGAAAAACCGAAGGCACATAGGATGAAACTGGGTACAGATAAGACTTGTAGTGGCAGCAAATAGGGGAAATCGGAAGAAGCTAGGAATTGAGATAGAAAGGAAAATAGTGGAACAAGCTAATGGCTTTAAGGGTAGTTGAGGCGAAGTGAAGTCTGAATGAGGAGGTCAAAGCTAGAATCAGAGGGGTTGCAGTCAACTTGCATAGAGTGTCAGGTGTGGTATATGACAGTACAACACCAAAGAAACTGAAAAGTAAGGAGTACAAAACAGTGGTGCGACCAGTACTACTGTATGGTTCAGAAACCTGGGCAGTAAAGGCAGAACAGCTGAGGAAGCCAGAGGTGATGGAGATGAAGTGCCTGAGACGGATGGTAGGATGCACACTACAGGACTGACAAAGGAATGAGGAGATAAGAGCAGAAGCAAAAGTAGTTTCAATTGCAGAAAAGGTAAAAGAGAACAGATTACAGTAGTTCAGGCACATGTACAGAAAAGAAGAAGACAATCTGATGAATACCATTTGGGACTGACAGGAAGAAGGCAAGAGGAAACGAGGAAATCCAGCAAAGAGGTGGATGGATTGTGTGAGAGAAGACTTGCGACAGTCAGGCATGAGTGTCAAAAAAGTAGAACAGTGGTGTTGAATAGAGAGACATGGTGAGAGCTGACAGGACACCCCAACCCGGTGTAGAAAAATGAAAAAAAGGGGACTGATGATGATGATATGCCCTTGTAATATGACACACTGAAGAAATGTTTTATGTTTTTTTTTTTATCCTGTGTGTCCCACAATCCTATTGGAAGTGAATAAAATTACACTGTTATGTATGCAAATTTCAATCTAATTAGCTGTCCAGATATTTGACCAGATGTATCCACTCTTCAAGAGCCTTTGTTCAGATGTTTGAATTTTCATTGTCTACATCTTGAAAGGTATGTATAGGACTGCTTATATAAAACGTGCTGGCGTAGTATGAATATAATGAAGAAGCCTTGTATAACAGTGAAACCAGTTTGTTTATTCGGTTGGGGTAATAAAAACAGATCTTTTAAAAGCATATTAACTCACCACCTCGCATGCAATATATGAAACTCCTTACTGTGTATGAGTGGAGGGACAGACTGAGGGGCCTGGCATCTATGTCATGATGTGTGTATACTAGTACATGACACTGTCAAAACACATACTCAACCCATCGATGGAAAACGAAAAAACTCACGTAAGCACATTCTGTCACACACTGATACTTATTCTAGCCATTCACTCACACACATACTAAATACCTATATTTTCAATAACAACTGTTTTTGTAGGAGGGCTTGCCCCCTGTACCCGAATGCAGGGATCTATGTTTCCAACTCTTGCTAATCATATGTATTTTGTCTGTGATTTTACTATGTGGGGAAAAGGCATATTCTCAAACACTGCTGTAATGTGATCTCACACAGAAAAAGCCAGCTGATATCTTGCACTCATCCATTATTCCATTTGATAGATCAGGACATAGCTGTCAGCCTTCAACCAAATGACACTCACGTACGTGTGTGTGTGTGTGTGTGTGTGTGTGTGTGTGTGTGTGTGTGTGTGTGTGTGTGTGTGTGTGTGTGTGTGTGTGTGTGTGTACTGTATTTGGTGATCTGCTCCTACTAACATATATTTGGTGAGCACCCTGGCAGTAAAAGTGAGAACAAAAAGGAAGAGCTCTTAACTGGTAATGACTGGCTCCATCTCAGAAGTGCAGACACCCACTTAGTTCGTTGGTAATCTTGATGAAGATTTAAGGATCTTGGATGTCCAAACAACAAATCTAAACTCTTTCTGACAAACAACAAAGGTTAAACTGCATCACTGCCATTCAAAATGATCCCTTTGGAATGAGTGTGTTCCAAAGTGGGTCTGAGGGCATTTGTTTTCTTTGGCACCAAAAGCATTTGAAATAATATCCTAAGCCTGCAGGTCTGATGGAACCTCCTAGACGGGTCTTTTTTCTTTGGAATTTCAAGACCTCTGTCCTTCTTACCACTTGTCTTTTGGTGTGGCAGGATATGCAGCAAAGGTAACAATGGGATTCTAGGATGGAAGAAAATGACATAGTATTCTTGTTGGATACTATTTACATTATTCATATCTCCTATAAAATCCTTCTCAAAACGTTCCGGTGGAGTTCATAGTAGCCGCCTTGTGATTGCCAAGAACCCTGACCTCTTGATCCAAGACCTTGCTGGAAATTGGACTGCAGGAACTGTCTCCTTTTAACACTTTCTTGTTAATGATCTTGCTGCTGTCTGCCATGGCTAAACCATATTCAATATTTTCCGCTCTGCATCCCATTAAAGGTATGCTGCTGACAGACAAATTTTAAGCTCATGGCACTGAGGATTTGCCCTGGTCTTCCATTCTTTTGAGATACTAATCAATCATGACCTAACAGACAGGGTCCAAAGAAAGTGGAATTCAAAAATGATACCTGAATGTCCTCAGTTTGAGTCTGAGAATCTTAGACAGGAGTGCCAGTGTAAGGCTAAATGGAGTTCTGCTGCTCTAGTAGCATCTTCTGTTGCGTTGTAAATGATGTGCATGTGACAGTTATATACTTACCATAACAACAGGTCTGTAACAGGTAGGTCCATCCTCTGTAACTGCAAGACTAATGTCACAGGTGTTAGGACAGCTGGGCGAATAAGACATTCCCAGGTGTTAATCGCTTTTCCTTACTTTCTCATAGACTGTAGTGCCTAATCTCTCCAGATGTTATATGGATGTGCTTATGTAAGCATAACAGTGAAGAAGAAGGAGAGAAGGAATGATACTCTAGATGGGCTACGCCTCTAGTGAGGGAAGGAAGAAAGGAGGGTATGTACATAAGACAGACCTACCAATTACAGACATATTGTGATAGCAAATACATACTTTTGTATCTGATAAGAGGAGGTCCGTCCTCTGTAACTACATGACAGAATGTCTAGCAAATCTTCTTAGGTGGGCATCACTATGGGAATGTTCCCCAGATAACAATGACCCCAAAAGAAGAGTTGGCCTGGACTTTGCACCCAGCTTACATTGTCTTGTGAAGGTGCTGAATAAAGATAGCTGCTGCACAAATATCATCTATTGTCTGCTTCAGTAGTGTACAGGAATAAATATGTGACAAAGGCTCTTGAGACTCAAGTTCAATTAGCCTGTTGGGAATAGAGTGAGGAGGGAAGAGAAATGACAATGCAGAATCCTGCTCACCTCTTCTTGAAGGGTAGGCACTAATACTGGTAGAGATACCCATGCTTTGTAGGCCATTCCATGATGTGACGGCACAGAGTAGGTATTTGATGGACATGTCACTACAAAGGTGGGGCATTCCTTCATGGTGCCAGCCCAGCAGTTCAGATGGGAACTAGGACTATAAACTAAGTTAACCCAGCCTCTGTGAACAGCAGTAGCAATTTTCAGGTTCACTCCCCTCCCTCAAACTCACTCCCAGTTTGGGGAGGGCTGATGACCTTAAACCAGTGTGGGATAAGAAATATCATTCATTCAAACTGGATTGATGTACACAGTACTGGGAGGAGTGGAAGGCTCAAAGAAAGCAATGTTGCTGCAGAAGACTGGCCCAGTCCACCGAGGTGGTAGAAACCCATAAGGAAAAAAAGGGTTATCTACTGATGCATGTTTAAAGAAGACTGTGGAATTTCTTTTTGCTTTACTGAAATTGGCTTTAGGTGTATGAGGAGTTTTCCCATAATTTATATAGCAAAAATGCATGGAGCTGAATAAGTATTTACATAATGTAATTTGGACACTTTCTGCCCAAGATTCATTTTAAAGACTGATACAAAAAGCTGGTTGTCTCAGTAGATAGCTGCCATCCTCTCAATCTAAAATCTGAGTTGCTGGTACATATCCATGAAATGGAGCAGATATTATCTCTGATTAGAATACTCAAAAAAGAGAAATTGATGGAACAGATGAGATTTATTTCCACATCCACTTCTTACAAGAAAGAAGGGCTAGTTCTTAGTGTCACTCTGTCCTTGTTTAAGCCTAAATATGGTGGACAAACTTACAGAAAATGAAGTCCAGAAAACATTCTGATGGATGTCACTGCCACTAGAAAAAGTGTTTTCCATGACAAATACTTCAGTTCAGCTGAAGAGGCTGGCTACAAGTGGGTAAGGTAAGTTTCTTTAGCATGACGTACAGATTCCAAAGTAGCATAGGAATGCCGCAAGAGGGATCTCTAAGAAGAAAAGCACACTTTTAGTGAAGCTAGAGAGGAATAGCCTAATCTCAAGCAGAAATCAGAAATAGTCACAAGATGGACTATGACATAATAGGCAAGTCCCAAATCCAGATAGCCTCAACTGAAGGAATGTTGCCTGAATAAGGATATAGTCCTCTGTCTGTTGTCGATAAATCAAAATTAGCCCATTGATTTTTGCAACTTTTATGAAAGGGTGACCTTTGAGAAGAGGAGAAAATGTGCACACTTCTGGTAGACAAGGATCTCCTTGGCAATTAGTGGAACTGGAGAAACCAAGTTGTGAGTCTGAGGGATTTAACATCCATATCAGGTCTGCCTAAGGTAAGGGTCAGCAATGTTTTACTAGATCATAATCATAAGGGCTTTTCCAGAAAGTAAAGGTAAAGCATCAATAATTGTATTTGCCAAGGCCGGTATTCTGTCTTGTGAAGTCTAGCTTTATGGATGAACTTTTTTTGAAGAAATGGGGGAAAGCATAAAGGAATCCAGTTGACAACTTGTGGATGAGGGCAACCATGTGACACTCACCAGAGGCAGAAAATGATGAATTCAGCATTAGCTGGAGATGCAAACAGATCACATTGAGGCTTGTCCCAGAAACAGAAGAGCTTGCAAGTCACATTGTGGCTGAGAAACCATTTGTGGAGCATTAGTAAGAACAAACTTAGCCAATCCACTAAAAAGCTGGCTTCCCAGAATAAAGCCTAGTGGCTAGACCTATAATCCAATCCCATACTCTCTCAGCATCACAGCAGAGGAGATAAGATTGGGTTCCACATGCCTGTTGATAAACCAGCCTACTGGCAAGTTGTCCAGATCAATGGCAATTACACCCTGAGGAAGGAAGTCCTGAAATATCAATAGTATAAGAAAGTCTGCCCTCATTTCAAGGGTGCTGACATAGAACTGGTCTCTTGAGATATCTAGACATCTTGAACTGTCTAGCTATTGCACTGTTTCCCCCACCCTGGGGCACAGGAATCCATAGTGACTGAGGCTTTTGGAGCTGGCAAATGGAAAGGGTCCAAAGAGGTTAGATTGTCTAATACTGTCCACCACCGGAGGTATTGTTTTCAGGTCTTAGACATCCTTATAGAGTGATACATAGGATATGAATGCTGGGACCAATGAACCCTTAACTTTGCACTGTAGCACCCTAATGTGAAGTCTAACATGAGGTCCCACATGAATGGTCAGAGTCACCAGCCTCAAAGTCTTAAGGCACAGCTGAGCTGAAAGTAGTGCTGGAACTGATTATCTTGGATACCTTGATCTGTACAGATAATATCCACTTCGGAAAAAGATGTGGTTTGGCATTGAACTATGCTTAGTTGGCATCCTAAGAATGTCATCAGCTGAGATGATAATAGCTTGAACTTTATAAGATTAAGTGTAATTCTGCTAAAATGGAACATCTTGAGCAAAGTCTTCTTGAGAGCAACCTGAACCTATGGAGCAGCTGAAAGCCGGTCAGGTAAGTATGGAAGATTCTGACACTGCAAACTCTGGTGGGCTAAAACCCCTCCATGCACTTGGCGAACACCCAGGGTGGTGACAAGAAAACAAACAGAACAACTGGAACTAGTAATGACTAACCTTACTTAGAATGTAAGACATTCCTGAACTCGTTGGTGATCTTGATGTGTAACTATGTGTATTGGGGGTCTAAACAGCACATCCAGCCCACCTCTGATAATTGGGGAAGGATAGACTGTACACTGACCACCTGGAAAATTTGGTTTGAAATGAATGTGTTTAGGCCACTTAGATATAGGATTGGCCTAAGGTTCTTTCTCTTCTTGGGCACCAAAAAAGAACCTGGAATAGTATCTGAACCCGCCTGGATTTAACAAGAAGCTAAAGACATCCTTCCCTCCAAACATTCTTGATGAGAAGAGTTATCAGTAAAGGGGAGGAGATGGTTGGTCTAGATGACCTTTGAAGGAGAGTGAATACCCACTGAAAATTATTATCCTGATCTACATGTCCTCAGTGAGGGAAATACAAGCTAGCAGGTAAAAGGACAGATGGCCCCTGGCTGCCTTCAAAGTGGGACAGCTGGGTAAGATTTACAGATTGCTGCTGTTAATGAAGGGATCACTGCATCACGGCAACCATTGAGAACTGCTTTCTTTGGACCCATGACCATACTGGAACTTGCCCTAGGAGTTTGGTTTTCTACCAGTTGCCATCTGCAGTGCAAGCTACATATAGTGCTAGTTCCTCTGCATCCTGGAGAAGTTTCACTGGTAAGGTTTACCTTACTTCTTCTCTAGGTGGTCTTTTACTTCTCTAACAAAAGTACAGATTTGAAAAGGGGAGTATAAAAAGGTCATCTTTGGATTCTTGGTAAAATCCATCAACCTGAACTATGTGTCAGTGAACTCCTATGACAGAGCTGGTGACTGTGACACCCCTTTGGCAGAGAACTAAAGTATACACATCATGAGATTTCTCGTGGTAGAAGTAGTTGAGGTTTAGGACAGCTTATTCTTTAATAGCCATTATGTTAGTTCTTCTATCATTTTATGCATTTTTCTGCCAAATCTCTTTTTAAAATCCAGCATGTGAGTGGCATAGTTTAGTAACAACATAAGAACTGTGGCAAACATATAAACGGATCCCTGTATGGGAAATGGACAATGGAGATGTGGGATGTAGGAGTCTTTTAAAAGGCTGCCTCAAAAATAAAAGTATCAGCCTTGGGAGTCTCCACCTAAGCTAGATATTGCAGGATATCAGAGGATTTCACTGGCATTTTGGGGGAAGTACAATTGTGTAAGAGCTCTTACTATAACAGCAGATCTTTGATTAAATCACTGTTGCAGTAGCCTTTAGCTATATGGGTAGATTCCCAAAGCATGTCGGGAGGTAGGATGAAGGTCCAGGAGCCCTTGAAAAATACTCCTAGCAAAGCTTTCTCTAACCTGGGAAAGGAATCTAGTTTGTAGTGCTTTGTAAAGTCATATAAAGAGGACTACATAGTTGCTTCTAGAATGATGCTATCCACCCATTTCCAATATGCCATTGAACAATCCAAGGCCTTGATAGAATCAGCCTTGACCCAGCCTGGAACTGTCTTGTTATGGTGTTAATAACAAAAATCAATATCAAGGAACAACCATCAGGAAATAGTCTGTTTTAACATGGGTTGCCCTTTCTTGTTCCCTTTATAAGAAACAAACAGCTATTCAGTTTTCCTGAAGGATTTAGTTTCTTCAGGATAATACTGGAGTTGCGTATGCACATCCAGAGTATGGAGAATCATTTCTCCCTGGCTTTGAGATTCTGGATAGAAAACAGGGAGATTTCTAGTTTGATTTAAAGTAACTCCAAAACCACTTTAGGTGTGAATGAGAGATTTGTTCTTAAAGTAACCCTATCACTATGGAAAGCCAAATAGGGTACACCCATCATAACATCCTGCAATTCAGATATTTTTCTTGTATATGTCAGAGCATAAATAACATAATCTTCCAAGTCATGAACAGTACGTCACTCTGATGAACTGGTTCAAAGGGAGATACAGCTAACTTTTCTACACAAAGTTAAGATCCTAAGACAGTGCCTCTTGTTTCCGCTGTGGTCTTACACGCAAAACCCATTTCAAGAACAGCTTTACCAAAGACTGAACATTAAGAGGAAGATCTATTGGCAGACATGTTGAAATGGGCGAAAGATGAATCTTTTTTAAATACCTTTACTGAATTAGCACTTGTGACAAAGGCAAACTTAACATTTATATAAAAGTAATCAAACCATATTAACAAGTTCACACTTACAAACGTTATATATCACATATATTGTTATATATCGTACAATCAATGCAACAATACACTGACTGTGCAACTCCTTTCTTCTCTTAGACCTCATTCCTCCTCCAAAATATTTTTCTGCATGTATTGTTCCCATAATTTCCATTTTTTCTGTGTAAATTACTCCTACCTTTTTTCTAAAGATCCCACTTCCTGTTCTTTTATCTCTGTTACAGTATTCATTACTTCAAATATAGTTGGTTTAAATTCTGAGTTCCATTTTCCAATAATTGCATTTTTGGCAGCCACCAGAATTAAACTTAATGAGGCCTTACTATGTCTAGGCAGTACAGATCCTATATCCCTGATCAAAAAAATAATTTCCTTAGTTACACTCATTTGCTCACCCAGTATTCCTGACAGAGTACTCTGTTGGGGATTTTTTAAAGTCCACCAACTCATTACACTTTGAGAACATATGCTGTCAGGTACCTCTTTCTCTCTCATTACACCTCCAACATTTGCCATTTACTTAAGGAAAAATTATTTGTAGTCTCTTTAGGGTATAGAAGTATCTATGCAAACACTTCCAGGCAAAAATCCTAAATCGTCTAGCTTTTGCTGCATATTTGGGAGCCATACATATGCTCTCCCATTGTGTTATTTATGAATTGCATATTTATTCTCTCTTCTCAATCTTTTCTGACCTATTCTGATTGATTCCTATAGTTATCGTACAATACTTTATATGCACTAATAATTATCCCCTTTTTTAACAGCAGCTTCTGTTCTAGATTCAATTAAAAACTCAAACTATGCATGCCTTTCATTTAGGATTCCCCAATCCCTTTCTCTTTGTCTATACTATGATATAAGTTCCTGATAGGGAAGGCAATCATTATCCTGCAAAACAAATGTCTTCTTGGTCTGCAACCAAAAATTCCATTCTTTCTTTATTTCTTGAATTAACCCCCCCCCCCCCGCTTCCTAATTATCACTTTCCACTTTGAGATGTAACTTTCCATTTGTGTTATGCACAAGAGCCTTAATTGTATAGCTCTAAAACATCTCTTCAAATCAGGTAATCCTAAACCTCCTTGATCTGTTGGGAGGATCAACATATCCCTCTTGACTCTTGCCCTCTTCCCCTTCCAAATAAAATCCTTCAGCTCTTTATTAATTACCATCCACAACTTCTCTGCTTGATAAAAATATGCCTGACCTGTGTATAAAATTAAAAGGAGTAAAAACATTTTACTGCTTGTATTTTGTTATCCATAACCATAGGCAAGAGCTTCCAGTTACTCAGTTTGTGTATTATCTTTTGTTTAATCTCTTCCCACATATCATTAGCTGCCACAACAGAATAATTTTTAATCCATACTCCTAAATGCTTTATTTTATCATGTCCTAATAAACATGGGTATTGCTGAACCAATTTACGTGTGGGTACATAGCTTATAGCTGTAGCCTTTGTTTTATCTTTCTTAATTTTATATCTCAAAAAAACACAGAACCTTCTCAGAATGTTCCACAACAATGAGATGTCCCTTTCTGGGTGCAACATGTACAAAATAATATCATCTGCAAATAAAGCCAACTTTTCTTGAATACCATACCAATTATATCCTTGAATTTTGCAGTCTCTTATTTTCTCTGCCAATGGTTCTAAATATAATGCAAATAACAAAGGGGAAAGAGGACACCCCTGCTTGGTTCCTCTGTTCAGACACAACTTATCAGCCAAAAGATGAATCTTGGCAGATGAGTAAGATAGGCCAGGGGATAGTAACTCACAAATACTGTACGACAAATGGTACAGAAATACAGAAAGGGCCCTGGTTCTTAGTATGGTACCAACTACAAAATCTCTTCCATTTACTAAAATAAGATTTTCTAGTAGCAGGTTTGAATGCCTCCTTTAATACCTGCTGCATATCTTTGAAACAAAGTACCCAAAAAGTATCAAAACTGAATAATTCAGGCAGTCAGTTGTAGTTTGAGACTGGGGTGTATCACAGGATCATAAGATCATATGAAGTTACGAGGCCCTTATAAGCCTAGCCAAGAATTTAGCCCATGTTCCAACAAGTCAGCACCCGATGCCCCTGTTCAGCGGGGACACAGGTGGAATCCCAGGGGTGTATTTTCTGTTTCCCATCCAGTTATCCAGGTTGCAGTTAAAAAGGGATAATGAGTTACTGTGCTTGACATGGGGAGGGAGTCTGTTCCACAGAAGAGGGAGTCTCTGGGACACAAATCTGTCCCACCAACAAGTCCTACTGATGTCACATACCAGGCTGAGGTTGCACGTGTGGGTTACTCTAGTGGAGCTTGACTTGCGGATATGCTGCAGCCCCATCAAGGTGGGGTCTAAGCTTGCTTTGTATGCCAGACAGGGGTCACCACGCAGGAGTCTGTATGAGACTGAGAAGAAGGACAGGACTTTTATTGTATCTATGTAGGGTAGATGTTTGAGGCCCTGGATTCTCCTGGTGAGGAACCTCTGTGGTCTCTCCAGTTGTTGCATGTACTTTGTGATGTATATGCCAAAAAGGGCACTGTACTCAATAATGGGTCTTATAAGGGAAGAATACAGGGTTGTTATGACTTCCTTGTCCCTGGATGAGATACCTTTCTAATGAGGTGGGCCATGTAGAAAGCCTTCTGTACAATGGAGGCAATATGGTGGTCAAACATCAGGCTGCTGTCAACATGGGTGCCCAAGTCCCTTATGACTGATTGCGTGCTTAGGACCTTGTTATCAATGTGATAATTTGTGCGGACGTCACTCTCCCCAAAGGGGATGATTATGCATTTTTATTGCATTCGGTTTGAGGTCACATTTCTGACACCAGTCATTTGTTTGGGTGAGACCCTCTTAGAAGATGTCCCCATCACTGCGGGAATTGAGGACAGCACCCAGCTAGCAGTCATCTGCAAACTTGGTCAGCAATAGCCCACTGGTTTGGCCTACACCTCAGAAAAGTATATCCCAAACAACAGAGGGGTATGCCACTTATTACTGGTCTACTGCTTGAAGTGGCTTCCCCTATTTTGACTAGGTGGGTTCTATCAGTGAGCCAGTTTGCTACCCATATGGTAACATATAGATTTATACCTAGTTGAGAGAGTTTATCTATTATACCCAAGTGGGGAATAGTATCGAAGGCTTTGGCCAGGTCAAGGTAGGTGCTGTGCACTGCCTTCCCCTCATCCATGGCTTTGGTGACTGTCTCAAAGAAGTCGACCAAGTTTAGCTGGCATAACCTCCCCTTGACGAAACCAAACTGTGTGGGATCAAGTGTTTGGAGGTTGTCAATGTCCTTGTTAACGAGATCCATGATAATCCTGGATCGGTGGATGCTCCACCTTTGTGCAAAGGATTATAGTGGCTATCCTCTACTCAACCGGCCTTGGTTGAATAGGGTGTCTAATGGTGCTGCAAGTTCATGTAGGATGCAGCCTGGGATATTATCAGTCCCATGGAGACTGTATTTTTTGCCTTTGAGAGGGCAGTGATGACTTGCTCCCTAGAGATAAGGGGAGGGGGCAGGTGCTGGGGATGTCCTGATTTACTGATGGGGGTGACCGAAGTGTGAATTTTTTGCTGAACCTGTTTGCCAGCAGGTTGGCTGCATTTACAGCGTTTGTGTATGTAGTGTCATTGACTACCAGTTCTGAGCAGACCTGAGGGCTTCCTTTGAGATTGCGAACATATGTGAAGAAGGCCTTATGATTGTCTTTAGTAGATGTGGCCAGTTTTGAGTCAAAGTTTGCTTTGGAGGATTTCATTAGTGCTCTTATTTGCTTGTTCAGACTAAGGAGAGATTGCTTCTAATTAGGTACCTGCTGCTTCTTGGCCCGGAACAGCAATTCTTTTCCTTTTATTATAGAATTTGTTTATTGCAGATGTCCACCAGACAGGTTTATTCTTCCTTGAGGAGGATGATTTTGTCCTGTCAGGGCTAGCAGGATTGGCTAGATTTCTGTTTTACTAGAATCTTCTATTTTTTGTGGTAGTTAAATCCTACGTTAGAGCTGGTTTGGGCTTGTCTGAACCAGGCTCTGCTGAGGTGCATCATCTCTGGGACATTTTACAAAACTCCTGAGGATCCAAGACCAGTAAGTGCTTTTTCATTTATTTTCACTTATTTTATTGCATTTGCACTTGCCTATCATTTTTATCTGTGCCTTATAGCTAATTTATCACATCTGCACTGTTTTAAAGCAATTAACTGATTAACTGCATTTCAAAACTGTTAACTGTATTTTATTATACTGTGAGATCTGTTTTTGTCTGTAAGTGGTTAATCTGTTCTTTTCTGTGAGTTTTACTGTGTCCTTAACTCTTAAATTGAGTAGGATAGTCTGGATACAGGTTTGCTGCATCCAGAGGTGTTTGTTTTTGCCTTCTGTGTTTCTGGCACCCATCTTGTGTTTGCCTTCTGGGTTTCTGGCAGCCATCTTGTACTGGTAGGGGCCTATCTTCTCTGCTAGTAAGCGTAGCAGGGCTGTCTAGACCTTGTCTGGCAGAAGCTGACTAATAAAGAAAGTAGGGGCTAGCAGGATTGGCTAGATTTCTATGTTATTAGAACATTCTATTCTTTGTGATATTTAAACCCTATGTTTGAGCTAATTTGGGCTTGTTTGCACATTACGTACCACAGCTACACTGTTTTTAACCCATTGCGAGGTATTCCAGCTACACATTTTCCCTTAGTAGCACTTGTGTGACCACCTAGTAGTACTCATCTTAGACCTTCCACCCTTTACCCCTTAGCTCTCTCTGGCCTCTCTCCCTCAGATTCTGAAAAATACGGATGGACAATTTCCTACAGTTTCTCCTGCCAGTCTGGTTGATATGGGCATCCTGAGACAGTGTAGCAACTGCCTCATGTATATGGACAGCCCTGTACTACTACCACCTAGGAACACAATTTGTGAGAGATGCAATTACTTTAAGAACCTAGAGTCTATGCTGTCTTCCTCGCAAGCCAGTATATCTGGCACTGAGAAGGCTGTCAACACAAACACCACACCTCAAACACAAACACCACCCACACCTTCACAACACACACCCACATATGGAGAGGTCCTCAACAAAAGAGACCTCCGAGGCAAAAACACACGGGAACTCCACAGCCCACCCCACCACACACCACACATATGTTCATAGGTTGGTACTAGGCTATCGGCCCTAGGGCCTATACAAGCCTAGCCATAACAATTCCCCGGCTATTACTTCCCACAATATTTACTTTACATAGTCCACACACCTGTGTCTCACAGCCACTAAGGCCTAAACATAAACCCAACATATTAGTCAGAGGAGACTCCATTATGAGACACACAGATGTGCCCCTCACCAGGCAGGATAAGGAGAAAGTCACGGTTAGTTGTTTGTCAGGTGCCAGAATCCGCCATATCACACATGACAGACACACCTCCAGGCTGTTCAAACAGTATGACACACAGGAGACACTCCAGGTGCAGTTAACCATTGACAAGACTCCTATTCAAATCATAGCTAGCTACACGCCCCTAACTTTGAGTCAAGATGCCCACTCCACCTATCTGGACCTCTTTGAATCTATCAAGATTCATCCCTTTACCCTGACCCTTGGGAGACTTTAACTATCCAACCATAGACTGGAAGAACTACTCATGCCAAAGCACAAATGCCCAGAGATTCCTTGATTTCTTCAATGCAAATGCCTTAGACCAGCTGGTCAACACCCCCACAAGAGGTGATAATATCTTGGACTTGGTATTAACCAACATGAGTAACCACTGCAGCATCCCTAAAATGTCATCCTCCCTGGTAATATCTGACCACAAAGTGGTCATTTTTGAAGTCACCATCTTCCCTGACCCCCCCCCCCCCAGCTAGGGTCAAACAAAAACATTTCTCCAAAGCTGATTACAGCCTCCTGAGAGAAGGTATAAACAGCTTCACACCCCCTGCCCTTCCCTTGGAACTGGCACAAATGTCCAAACCTACACCAAAGTACTATACGAGCATTTATATAGCTGCATGGAATCAGGAATACCAAACTCCCACTGTCTTGGGTGAATAGATCCAATGTGTGAGGAATCTTGTGGTAATTGCCCTAAGAAGGGAGAACCACAATTGCTTGGGCCAGGAGTTACCAGAATGATCTCTGGACCATCCTTCTGAATCTTCAGAATGACCCTGGATATAAATGGAAAGGCATATAAGAACATTCCCATTTATGCGAATTAAAAAGCATCTGTTCTTATCACCTATTCACAAGAAATCCTGGAAGAGAATATGTTGTGCTGTCTATTTTGAAAGGAAGTAAACAGATCTACTTGAAAAGTTCCCACATCTGGATCAGTTCTTGGGAGATCCTCTTGTTCAGTTTCCACTCACAAGGATCTGTCCTGGTCTTGTTCAGCTTGTCTGCCTCTACAGTTTACTCTGATGGAATGTAAGTAGGTTTGAGGGGTAATAGTGCTGATATCCAAATCTCCCAAGCTACCATAGCCAGCCTGCGCAGAGAGCATGACCTAGATACCCCCCATTTGTGTACCACATCACTGCGCTGTTGTCTTTGATAACCTGTAAAGGTCGTGGGGACCACAGGTGTTGAAGAGATTTTAAAGCAACATCTCATTCATATTTATGTGCTTTGGTTTGTCTAGTTTGTTCCAAAGACCCTGAACCTTTACCTCCATGGACACAGCTCTTCATGTTATTACAGACTGAGCAGGGGATGTGAGACAGAATGGAAGACTTGGATTCAGACTTATCTGGTCTCTCTGCCAATGCAATTCCCTTTTAACAATGCCTGAACACAAAGGTCATTGGTGCAAATGTCCAAACAATCTTAAAAAAAAAGAAATTATGTACTCACTATAATGCTTCATCTGTGTTTTCTGCTTCAATCTTCATCAAACCTGTGGGTCTCAGTTCCGACCTCAGAACTGACTCAGCCATCAGCAAGCTAAGGAGTCCAAGCTAGAGCTCCCCCCACCCTACCATACTGCCTAGCTCCTCTCAGATACCTCAGATTGAGTTTGCTGCCAGTATTCTTATGAGAATAAAACACATAATTAACTAATAATAGAGCTTAAAAGAATGCTCAGGAGCTCAAAACAGGAATAAAGATTCCCAGAATTATCCATCAGGTCCTTCAGAGATATGGAAGGGGGAAGGAGGGTGGGAAGGTTGATGAAGACTGAAGCAGGCAACACAGATGGAACATTATGGTGAGTACATAACTTCTTTATCTGATGCTGTCTGTTCAGTCTTCATCAAACCTGTGAGACAGAACCCCAGCTACATGAATCTGGATAGCCAAATGGAAAGATAGTCCAAAGTACTGCACAGCCAAAAGCAGCCCTATTCCTGGATATGATATCAAGTTTGTAATGCGAAATAAAGGTGTGAGAATTTGCCCATGAAGCAGGTGCACAAATATCTTCTAAGGAAACTCTGGACGAGAAGGCCTGGGACATGGCTATAAATCTTGTGGAATGGAGCTTTGACTGGTCTAGGTAAAGAACATTGTTCAACGAATAAACATGAAAAATACAATCCCTTAACCATCGAGCAATAGTAGATATAACAACAGCTTTCTGTTTTTTTGAAATCTTAGAAAGCAACAAACAATTGATCACATTTTTTGAACATTTTTGTCCTATCCAGGTACAAGTGCAATTGTCTATGAACATCTAAGAGGTGCAACATATATTCACCCTTATTTTGAAAATTCAGAAAAATCACAGGGAGATTAATGGATTGACTAATAGTGTTTACTGATGCAACCTTTGGTAAGAAAGAAAGATTACTACCTAAAGTAACTTTGTCTTTATGAAAAATAAGATAGGGAGATTTGGAAGACAACTCTTGAAGCTCCGAAACCCTCTTGACTGAAATAATTGCTACTAAAAAGGGAGTGTTCCAGGACAAGAATTTCAATTCTGCCTTAGCAGTAGGTTCAAAGGGAAGCAAGGTCAAAGTTTGAGGAACCAATGTAAGATCCCATGGAGGAGTAGGACCTTTGTCAAGAGGTCGAAGAAGGAACATACCCTTGAGAAAGCCTTTGCAAAGTCTAGAAGAAGCTAAAGATGCAGCATTTTCCCCAATATGAAAACTAGAAATGGCTGCCAACTGAACTTTAACAGTAGAGAAGCTGGTCCCTGAATGAAAAAGACTGGCTAAGAAGTCCAAGACTGCCGAAATGGGTGCTGTAAGCAGATCAATGTGATACTGCTAGGCCCAAATGGAAAACTTTTTCCACTTGCTTTTATAAACGTTCCTGGTAGAAGACTTATGGGAGGAAATGATAATCTTTTGAACTGATGAAACACTGAACTGTCTAGCCATCACTGGAATTGGAGAAACCATGTAGTTAGTTTCAAGTTGTGAAGATCCAGATGAATTTGCCTAGAGGGATGAGACAGAAGGTCTGGACTTGGATCCAGGGACAACGGAGGGCAAATTAGATGAGACCACAGGAAGGTGAATCAAAATTGCTGATACCAAACGGGGGAATGAGGATAACTTTGCTCTTCAACCTGCATGCCTTCTGAAGAAATTTGGGAATCAGAGGAAGAGGTGGAATGCATAAAAAAGACTGGGAGGTCAAGCATGGACTAGAGCATCTCTTGGTGACTTCCCCTGTGGACGGATCAGGGCAAAGTACCTGCTGCATTTGTTGCTGAAGGGAAAGGCAAAGAGGTTGCAGCAGGGTCAACCCCATCTGAAGAAAATCCTGTATGCCACTGACTGATTCAGATACCTTTGTGAGGCATCAAAAGAACTCTGCTGAGCCTGTCCATCAATATGTTGTGCTCCCCCAAAATGTTCATTGCAACTAGAAAGTGGTTGGCAGAGACAGCCCATTGCCATATTCTCATCGCTTCTCGACAAAGGGGGTAGGACTTGGTTCCACCTTGTTTGTTGAGGTACCACACAACGTTTGTTGAGGTACCACAAAACAGACGTTGTCAGTCTGAATTTCAGTTGTCTCTAGAGGAAGAAGGGAGTGAGGGCTTGAAACGCTAATAGCACCACCCTCATCTCTAGGATGTTGATATGCAGATTGGTCTTCTGGGAAGTCCGCATGCTTTGAACTATCCATCCCAGTTAATGCCCCCCTCCCCCCACCTCAGCTGGGAGGCATCCGTGGTCAACGTGGTGACAGGGGTGGAAAGAATGGAAGGCTGGCCCCGAGACACTTCTGGATCATGAACCCACCACAAAAGAGAATTTCTGCACTCTCAAGATAGTCTTATAGGATGATTGAGGGGATGATGCAGAAGGGTCCATTGGACTGACAACGTCCACTGCCAGATTCTCATATATAAACTAGCTGTTGGTAGTAAAGTATTGTTGTAGCTATAGAACCCAGAGCCTTGAGGACAAGATTTGTTGGAGGAACTGGCACCACTAACATTTGTCTGATATGTATCCGTAGTGAGAGAATCCTGTCCAGTGGAACATAGGCCAGGGTTGTGTTTGTATCCAAGAAGGCTCCTGTAAAATCTATCACCTGCACAGGATGTAATTGTGAATTTTGAAGGTTTATAGTGATCCCTAAGGTTGGGGCCAGTTGCAAGAGAAAATCCCTTGCCTGAACCAGTAGATGCCTGGATGGTGCGACTAGGAGCCAGCCGTCCAGGTAAGGAAACACATGGAATCCCTGCAGTCTAAGGTGAGCTGCAGCTACTGTCATGCATTTGGTGAACACCCTGGGGGCTGTAGTGAGACCAATGGAAACACACAAAATTGGTAGTGACTGGCTCCCTGCCTGAAACAGAAGTAGCTTCTGGAGCATCTGTTCATTATGAAATGATAGTATGCATTCTTGAGGTCTATCAAGCAAATCCAGTCGCCCTTCTGTAGAAAAGGAAGAATGGACTGGATCATGACCATCCACAACTTTGTGTGCTTGACTGATTTCTACAGATAAGTTACGTCCAGTATGGGTCTGAGATCCTCTATTTTCTTTGGAGCTAAAAACAATCGGGTGTAAATCCCCGATCTGCATTGGTCTGAGGGGACCTACTGGATGACTCTTTTTTGAAGCAACTTTGCAATTTCCAAAGTTGTTGCCTCCCTTTGATTGGGTGGAACATCAGGGAGGTGTTGTTTTGGCTCGGGAAGATTTAAAAAGGGAATGAAGTAACCTGTAGATATGATACCCTGCACCCATCGGTCATTTGCGAAGGCTAACCAGGCTTCTAGGTGCAAGGAGCATTGTCCCCTGACTGCCTCCAGAGAGGGACAGTCAGGCAACACCTCAGGGATGCTGCAAGGATTTCTCCAAATGAGAATCCTGAGACCCATGATTCAGCAGACCCCCTCTACCCTGAGGGTGGCGTCTACCACACAAATTATTCCCCCTCTGCCCCTGGGGGAAAACCTCTCTGAGCATCCTGGAAAGGACCCTGGGATTTTCCAAACCACAACTTCTTTCCCCATTTTCAGGGTATAGAAGCGGATTCTGACGGCAGACAGGGATCTTCCATCTTCCTTACTGCAGAAGCATGTGTCACAAACAGTCGGTCCAAAGAGGGAGGAACCATCAAAGGAAGTATTGATAAATGACATCTTGAAGGGTTCCACGAAATCACACAGCCACATCCAAGCATGACACCGAATGGCAATGCCGGAACCGGTCGCCTTAGATGTGCCCTCAACTACATCAGACATCAGCCTCATGGACGTGTTGGAAATGGACTGCAGAGTGGTCATACAGGAGGTAAAGGAAGTCCGTTCCTCCACCGTTATGGAATCAGGGCTGGAGCTAGAGAGTTCTTTAAGTAAGTCCCTCTGTAGCCTCGTAAAGTGGGAATGGTAATTCAATGCTCTGAGGGCAAAAATGGAAGAAGTGTAGACCCTTTTTCCAAATCTAACCATACCCCTAGACTCCCTGTTAAGGGGACGGACAGTAGAGCTTTCATGGGCAAGCTCTTTCTTGGTGGCCCCTGCAACCACCATGGCATCTACTGGGATACCTTTTATCCAGTGAGGTCTATCCTGGGGGTCACTAAGAATTTTATTGACTCTTTTAGGAATAGGCTGTGCAGTGTCTGGTTCCATTCATGCTCTTGCAGACACCAGGTCCTCCAGGGGGTCTGCATGGGAGGATATCCAGGATGTAGATGGCTCAGTCCTGAAGGCATCCAAGAACACTGACTCATCTAGGGTGGGGTTTGGGGTCAACCAGCCAACTATCTGGTGAAGGATTTCTAAAATGTCTCCAAAGGAGACATCGGGTGGAGATCTAGGGGACCCCCCCCCCTTCATCAAAGTCAGTGTCAGTTGTGAGAGATTCCTCTAGGGAATCTACGTGCCTCCTTTTGCACCTTTTCTTCTGAGGAACCTCCTCGGTGGGGTACTCCAGGGAGGTGTCAGAAAAAGTCTGGGCTTCCCTAAGTGGAAGAGTATGGAGGTCTTGAATAGATGGCTGCACTGGTGGCAGAAGAGAGGTCTTCAACGTAGAGTTCAGGAGGGGAAGGGCTGGATCTGAAACTGTAGGAGCCGGAGGTCTCCTAAGAGCGGAGAGGACCCTCTCCACAACCTTGAAGGCAGAACTGCCAGACTCCTGAGGAAGCCTCCCCTATCCTGAAGGATCATGAACAGACTGTCCCCAGTCACCAGCAAACCCTCCGCTCTGAAGGGGAAGTCAGCACTGAGCTGCATAATGCTGAGACACCAAGGGAAGCAACAACTCTGAGAGCTTTGGAGTCAAAGTCATTCCCCCAAACACAATGTCGAGGCTTTGGCTCCAAGACATGCTTGGGCCCAATACGGTTGGAATTGAGCGAGACAAAGAAGCAGTCAGGCTCAAAGAGGTAAAGACTATTGGGCTTGATGGACTGGCCCCAGGGACTGACAGATCCAGAAGCTCCGAAACAGCAGTCCAGATCAGAGAAGGAGAAACAATCCTGCAGAGAGAAGCTCTGCTCACAGATCCCATAGGGGATGAAGCTGGGATGACCCCCTTTTGGATCTGTGTACAAAGAAACCTTCTCATCAATCTGTCCACCTCATCTTCCGACAGGATCAGAGAGGACCTGATGGATGAGGGCACAGAGGAGGGTCTGGAGTAATGTCAAGCAGAAGCAACTCTCAGAGGCATACTCCGTGCAGCAAGCTCCAGCCCAAACAGGGAGCTTGGACATGGGACGGAGAGGAGGAAACTGATATCAGAGCCGAGGAACTCTGTTCTGAAGATCTTGGGGCCTTTTATGGAGGCTCTGACTCAACAGACACGGTGGGGTCCAGAGACTGTTTCTTATGATCCCTGGCCTCCTTAGACTTTTTGGCAGGAGTTTGAGCCCCTGAGATGGAAGCAACAGCAGGAGAAGGAGGGAGAAATAAGAACCTCTAAGAACTAACTTATTTATTCTATTTGCAAAGGCCTGGGAGAGAATGGCCTTGCAGATAGAACAAGCCACCTGAAGATGGGCAGGACCCAAACAATAAACTTACTCCCTGTGGGCATCAGATACAGGGATCTTGTGCCCACAGGAAGTGCATTTTTTAAACCCAATGAGTTTGTCAGATTTCTCTGACATAGTAGCAAGACAGAAGGAAGAGAAAGGAGGAAAACAGAGAGAGATGCGGCAGAAACCACTACACTACACTACCGAAAAAAAAACTATCTTGTTTTTTCTTTTTCTTTTTTTTTTTACAAAAAGGCAGAAAAAAACAAGAAGGGTAAGGAGAAGTAGAAAATAGGTCAAAAGACCACTTACAATTGGTGGGAACAAATGCTATAAACACCCAAGAGGAGTTCTAACCTGACCACGATGCTTCGCTGTGTGCAGTAAATTAGATCTGAGAGGAGCTAGGCAGTATGGGTAGGTGGGGAGGAGCTCTAGCTTGGAATCATTGGCTTGCTGACAGTTGAGCTGGTTCCAAAGTCGGAAATGAGATCCACAGCTTTGATGAAGACTGAACAGACAACATCAGATCATTGAATATTTCTCATGTGCAACCTTGCAAGAGGAATAATGAGAATCATAGATGTGATGAACCCTACTATCCCGAGAAATTCTCTGGCTGATGTTTGAGACTCACTGGAAAAGCTCAGGAAAATTTCCAGATGCAGATCCACTTTCTCCTGTGGAAGAAATGCCTTTTGCATAGAGGAATCCAGAAGGCATCCCAGAAATACAATTCTGTGAGAAGGAAGCAAAGAGGATTTTGGAATGCTAATATGGAATCCTAGATTGAAAATAAGATTGCTTATCCATTTAAGAGACTCTTGACACTTTGAGAAAGACTATGCAAAGATAAGTAAGTTGCCTAAAATAAAGAAAAATTGTAAATGCTGTACAATTTGCTAAGGGCTATTGAGCTAGACACTTTGTAAACACCCTTGGAGCAGCAGATAATCCAAAGGGTAATACAGAACACTGATAATGCAATCCAGACACAGAAAACCTTAGAAAACGTCTAAAGTTGTGGCAATGTGAATATGATTACAAATTATAAGCATCTTTCAAGTCTTGTGTTGCCAAAAAAAAAAAAAAAACTCTGAGGCAGAATGAAAGGTAAAAGAGTTTGTAATGTCAACATTTTGAATTCTGATACTTTCACAAGCAGGTAGCAAAAGAAAAGGTCAAGAACTGGTCTCCAAGAGGGATCTTTCTTTGGCACCACAAAATTTCTTGAATAAACATCTTTTCCTCAGTGATTTGATGGAACTAGTTCTATAATTCCCATGGAAACTTTTGGTTGATGGCTGGATGAAATGAGGTTTGATCTGGAAAATGTGTTGGGGGTACCTCGAAAGGGAGGCAGGCTTTCCCTCTGCCATTTATATCAGTTCTGAACTACTGTTAGCACTAATCTGTCCAAGACAATCTGATGCAAAAGTGGAAGGTGGTGAGCCATACTTTGAGACAGATTTAAAAGAGTGACATAGATGAAAGGGGGGAAGACTGCTGCAATATTTATTCTAAATTATTTGATTGTCCCTTTTTCTGGAAGGTTCCCTCTTTCTTTTCTGAACCCTTCATGACATTTTTTCTAAAAATTCTGTTTGTTAAAAGTCTGCTGAAATTGCCTGTTGTGTTTCTTGAAAAAGGAAACAGAGGTTTTAGCAGTCTTGTGGAGGTGATGAAAAATCTGAGTAACCACTTGAATTAATCACCTCTTTCAACAAACTGCTTGAGTACTTGGGTGGCAGAAGAACCAAACAAAACTTCCTTATTTAAAGTAGAATTTAAGATTTCAGATTTAGCATTTTGAGGAAACTGATTTCTAATACAAGCACAAAGTCCAGTCACAGAAGCATATTTCAAAAACTGTTTAGTTATTTCAGAAACAGCAGCAATAACATCATTTGCAGAGGACCTACCTTCTGTAGCTGGCAAATTGTCATGAATGCTCCAAATATTGTCAAAGGAAGCCAACAAATATTTCAACATACGAGTCTGAGAATTCAGAATTCTAAAGGCTAAATTATTAGAGGAAGAAATTCTCTTCTAAAACTTGTCAAAAGCTTTTCCATCCTTGCCAGAAGGGAGAGGATTAGCACTTGTAAGATTTTTTTTTTGTTGTTACAGCTGGACTACACACTGAAATAGCTGTAAGTTAAGACAGCCCCTGCAAGTACGGTAACGGCACGGCTCCAAAATTCACATAGCAATACAAAACACAGGGAAGCCAGCAGACTGTAGCATTCAATATTTAATCAAATCTAGCTGAAAAGCATAGTATGAAGTTAAAAAGAAGACAAAACAGAACGGTTTTGGCTGTAAAAATTACATAGCCTTCATCAGTGCAATAAAGACATGAGACCTTTGTCTCCTTTTAAATACAACCACTAGGTGAGGTTGTAAATTAATTAATTAATCAACAATCCTAGTTAAAGGTATTCATTAAGTCCTGGTGAGAAAAGACCCCCCAATTTAATAATCCATTTATTTTCTTTACTGTTCAAATTTGATGCCATCCTGCTTTATTTGACCTATTACCAATGATTCTGTCTATCACAGTAAAACTGAAAAATGCATTATTGTGTACCTGAGAGTGCTTATATAAGGCATTGGTAAGTTTCTTGTGTCTGATATCACTATAATGTTCAGAAATTCTGAATTTGAGTGGTCTAGTATTTGTCCCACATAGAACGTAAAACAGGTACAGGTGGCCAAACAGATCAACCAGTCCGTCTGGCAATTTGCAAAGAAAGGAATATCAAATACTTGACCAGTATTTTTGCTACTTAACTGGCTTGTTTTCATAACCTGTCTGCAGTGGGTACAATGACCACAGGGAAAATATCCTATAAGCTGATCCCCCATAAGAGTAGTTTGGATGGAATCACCCTTACTTCTCCATCTATGTTTATAGTGACTCAAAAATGATCCCAGATTCCTACCTCTTCTGAAAGAAAAATAACATCTGTCATCCAAGAAATCAGAAAGTTTGGCATCTGCTAGTAAGGATGTTCCAGTGTCTACGAACACTGTTTAGTACAACATCAGTGTTCCTTCCATAAGTGGTGACCAAACTTATCCAGTGTCCTGTCCTTGTATCTCAAAAGGTCCTTCCTATCACGGGTGGCCACCCAATTCCTGGCCTCATAAATATTCCTCATGTTGTAGCCACTATTCCTGAATGTCCTGGTTAGATCCTCCTTATAAACCTCATAGGTAGCATCATTTGGGCATATTCGCTTCATACGTAAGAATTGTGATTTGGAAATATTTCTACATATGTGTGGGGGATGAAAGCTGGAAGCATGGAGAAGGGAGTTGTATTGGGGGTATTTACGGTACACCTCGGATGCCAATGTATGATCACTATTCCTAGTTACTAGGACATCTAAAAATGTGATACTGTTAATGTTATAATTGACTGTGAATTGTATACTCCATTTGTTATCATTTAACTATCCAACAAACTCCATGAGATATTCAGAATCAGATCTCCATACTAACCAGCAGTCATCTAAATATCTTCTCCAGATGTCAGTCTCATCTAAGTATAGATTATGTGTGTTATCACAGATGAGTTGTTCCTCAAGGTGGGCCATAAAAAGATCAGCATATATGGGAGCAAAGAAGGTCCCATAGCCATGCCTTGAATTTGCAAAAAACATTTGTTCTGATAATAGAATACGTTCTTGGTTAGAACATGTTCAGCAAGGCAGATTAAAAAGGTGTTAAAGCCGGGTTGGTACAATTCCAACTTGTATAACCAATATTCTAATGCTTCCAGGCCCGCCCAATGGGGGATGTTAGTATGCAATGCGGAGATATCTAGGAAACAGAGTAACCACCCTGGCTCAAGCTGCATCTCGGAGATTACCTGAAGGAATTCCGTAGTATCTTGAGTAGGAGCCCGAACCCATTTCAATAGTGTTTAAGATATTGCATAAGAAATTGGGAAAGTGGTTCTGTAAAAGAATCCCTACCTGAGACTATGGGTCTACCGGGTGGATTCTGCAGATTCTTATGGATTTTGGGGAGGAAGTAGATGTACTGATTCAAAGGGTCCGACACCATGAGATGATATAAAGTGGTGTTTGTAATAATTCCCTTGTTCTTGGCCGACACCAAAAACTGATCAATTTGTTTTTTGAAACCAGGAGTTAGAGTCAATGTTATATGTGTGTAGTAGCGACCATCAGTAAGCTGTCTCTTGGCTTCAATATTATATTGGGTCCAATCCTGGATAACTACCGCCCCACCCTTATATGCAGGTAATATAGCCAAATCATGGTTGTTTTCCAATTCCCGTATAGACTCCATTTCAATCTTTGAGAGGTTATTAGATTTGGCTCGGAACTCCCTAGAATAAAAATGAAGATATTTGAGAATACAATTCTGAAACATAAGGCCATTATGATGCATTGGTGATGTAAGGTTTGATTTCTGGTATCTAAAACCATCCTGCGATTCAGGATTAGATGCTGTCTGAAAAAATAACCTTATGTTAAGTAGTCTACAAAATGAGGTAATATCTTGTGCAAAAGTATCTTCAGAGCTATAGAAGCCAGGTATAAAATTAAGACTTTTATTCAAAACTTTAACTTGGGCGGGTGACAGAGAGGTAGATGAAATATTCAATATATTATTGTTGTTATCTATTTCTGAACCATCAGTTTCAACATTCCTTCCATATTCTCTACATTTAGAATGTTTCCTACCTCCCCTCCTTTGCCTATACCTAAAGGGACCTGTGTGTTACTTCTTTTAGATGCAGGGGGAAATCTGGGGCGTGCTGTGCATCAGGCTCCAAACCTGTCGAGGACTCCTCACCAGAGGTATCATAACTTGATGAGGAAGGTTTCTTTAAAATAGACCTTGGTCATTTCCTTTTAGTAACCTTTCTGTTAGTTTGTTCAAACCTAACATGATTATTGCTAGAAAATGGATGCCCACTCTCATAGTCAGCTAAGTCCCTATGAAACTTCCTCATTTTTCTATCTTTCAATTGTTGTTCCAAATGTAAAAGATACTGACTAAGTTTCTTGAGGCCAATATTATAGGGTTGTTGTCCTTCAAATTTCTTAATATCTTCACACATTTGGGTGATTTCCATTATGTCCTTCTCAATAGTTCTCTCGTAATGGGCAGCTAGAACTTCCACAAAGTTGCTTTTTGTTGAGCCATAGACCATTGTTCTGTTAATGTTGTGTCAATGTTATTAACTAATGGCTGTATACATACCCTAAGGCTCATTGGTGAAATACCCTTGGTTAAGTAAGCCTTAAAGAGCTTTGAATGCAATACATTGGTCCGTAGGGACCTCGTGCTTTTATTTAATTTGAGAAATTGTGCCTCACATGTACTATCCAATTGCAAATCCTCCGACCCATTGTTCTGACTACTTATGTTACCAAGACCAATAATGGCCAGATCATCCTGATCTGAGGATAGACCCTGTAACAGATTGTTTAAATCCATTGGTGGTCTGTAAATTTATAGAATAACCACTTACTAGACAACTGACCCATATCTGCCCCCTTTGAAAGATAAATATAGTAAATATAAAAAAATCAAGGAGGAAATCCCCCAAAATGAAACAAACAAAACCCTTTTTTGATCCAAAACAAATTCCAAGTCAGAGAAAAATCAGAACAATATATTGTTCCAGAAGATTATTAACAAATAAGTTCAAAATGTATCTCTCCCAGCCAAGCAGGGAAATCCACAGCAATGCTATGCTCATATAACTTGCCAATAATAATGTTGGAGGAAATAATACTATATGGACAATATTAGCCCCTGCTATTCAGTCCCTTGACTGCAAACATTGATTATTCATAAGCACTGCTAAGTCCATTTAACCATAACTTCTACCTTAAAAGCAAAGATGAACCATAATAGCCATTGTTGTTACCAAATATTAAACGCCACATTAAGAGAAAAAGTCTTTGGATCAGTCTTGCAATCAAAGCAATGGTTCTGAAAAAATGAATATAACCAATATCTAACTGTTCAGTGGGGCCCCATAGAGTCAGTATTCATGTTCACTAAAACCAGTAATAAGACTGAACCCACCAATGGAAATATACCTTATGTCAGGGCTAAATGATTAGAATTATGTGAAATATCTCCTTATTCACTAATTGGCAAACCCCCACAAGATCGGGTTTACTTATTGCTTTAAAAAAAGCCCTATAGACAACACTGTGGTAATATCTAAATAGTGTAGCTCAAATCCAGGCAGGTAGGACAAAGTTCCTAATTACTATAAAAATTCAACTATTTCATGTCCTTAAGTCACCTTGACAACTGTATAATTTGCCCCATACAGTTGGGTTTACTAAGCCCTATGTTATATATAGTATATAATGTATATTATAGTAATACAAGAAAGTATTACCTCAACCTATGAAGCTAACACAAAACTGCTCCTATTTTGAGTCATGTCGGAAATTATATTCATTGCTAGAGCACAAAAATTATTAAAAATCCAAGTAAATTGACTATCTAAGTAGTATAAGGTTGCATAATGCAACACATATCATGCATCCCAGAACAAGCTCCAAACTTCAGTGCCCCAAAAGATAGAAACAAAACTATAGGGCTTAAATCTAATCTTTGTAGTTCAGCAAAAATGTGATACTATCAATCATAGAGCTTGTTACAAATAACGATTGTGATCTCAAAAAGCCAATCCACTGTGTAACTCACCCCCATACAGTTAGGCTCACTTCATTGTTCAATTTAGATGAAAAAAGCCATATGCGTAACACCATAGCAATACATAGACTGTGAAACCCCAACCCATGAAGCTGACACAAAACATACTCCTGTATTAGGTCATATAGAAATATCATAAATTATGTTCCCTACAGGTCTTGGTAACATAAGTAGTCAGAACAATGGGTCGGAGGATTTGCAACTGGTTAGTACATGTGAGGCACAAGTTCTCAATTTAAATAAAAGCATGAGGTCCCTACGGACCAATGTATGGCATTCAAAGCTCTTTAAGGCTTACTTAACCAAAGGTATTTCACCAAGGGGCCTTAGGGTACGTATACAGTCATTAGTTAATAACATTGACACAATATCAACAGAACAATGTGCTATGGCTCAACAAAAAGCCTCCATGAACTTTGTGGAAGTTCTAGCTGCCCATTATAAGAGAACTACTGATAAGGACATAACGGAAATCACTGAAATGTGTGAAGATATTAAGAAATTTAAAGGACAACAACCCTATAATACTGGCTTCAAGAAACTTAGTCAGGATCTTTTAAATTTGGAACAACAATTGAAAGATAGAAAAATGAGGAAGTTTCATAGGGGCCTAGCTGACTATGAGAGTGGGCATCCATTTTCTAGCAATAAGCATGTTAGGTCTGAACAAACTAACAGAAAGGTTACTAAAAGGAAACGGCCAAGGTCTGTTTTAAAGAAACCTTCCTCATCAGGTTATGACACCTCTGGTGAAGAGTCCTCATCAGGTTTGGAGCCTGATGCACAGGATGCCCCAGATTCCCCTGCATCTAAAAGAAGTAACACACAGATCCCTTTAGGTGTAAGCAAAGGAGGGGAGGTAGGAAACATTCTAAAGATAGACAGTATTGAAGGACTGTTGAAATTGATGGTTCAGAAATAGATAATAATAATAATGTATTGAATATTTCATCTACCTCTCTGTCACCCACCCAAGTTAAAGTTTTGAATAAAGTTCTTAATTTTATACCTGGCTTCTATATCTCTGAAAATACTTTTACACAAGATATTACCACATTTTGTAGACTACTTAACTTAAGGTTATTTTTTCAGACAGCATCTAATCCTGAATCGCAGGATGGTTTTAGATACCACAAATCAAATTTTACACCAACAATGCATCATAATGGCCTTATGGTTCAGGATTGTATTCTCAAAGATCTGCATTTTCATTCTAGGGAGTTCCGAGCCAAATCTAATAACCTCTCAAAAATTGAAATGGAGTCTATACGGGAATTGGAAAACAACCATGATTTGGCTATATTACCTGCACATAAGGGCAGGACGGTAGTTGTCCAGGATTGGACCCAATATAATATTGAAGCCGAGAGACAGCTTACTAATGGTCGCTACTACACACATATCACACTGGATCCAACTTCTGGTTTCAAAAAACAAATTGATCAGTTTTTGGTGTTGGCCAAGAATGAGGGAATTATTACAAACACCACTTTATATCATCTCACGGTGTCAGACCTTTCAAATCAGTAAATCTAATTCCTCCCCAAAATCCATAAGAATCTTCAGAAACCACCCGGTAGGCCTACAGTCCCAGGTAGGGGTTCTATTACAAAACTACTTTCCCAATTTCTTACGCAACATCTTAAACCACTACTGAAATGGGTTTGGGCTCGTATTCAAGATACTATGGATTTCTTTCGGGTAATCTCTGAGATGCACCTTGAGCCAGGGTGGTTACTCTGTATCCCAGATGTCTCCCCATTGTATACTAACATCCCCCATTGGGCGGGTCTGGAAGCATTAGAATATTAGTTATACAAGTCGTAATTGTACCAACCTGGCTTTAACACCTTTTTAATCTGCCTTGCCGAACACGTTCTAACCAAGAACATATTCTATTATCAGAACAAATTTTTTTTGCAAATTCAAGGCATGGCTATGAGACCTTTTTTTGCTCCCATATATGCTGATCTTTTTATGGCCCACCTTGAGGAACAACTCATCTATGATAACACACATAATCTATACTTAAATGAGACTGACATCTGGAGAAGATATTTAGATGACTGCTGGTTAGTATGGAGATCTGATTCTAAATATCTCATTGAGTTTGTTGGATAGCTAAATGATAACAAATGGGGTATACAATTCACAGTCAATTATAACATTAACAGTATCACCTTTTTAGATGTCCTAGTAACTAGGAATAGTGATCATACATTGGCATCCGAGGTGTACCGCAAATACCCCCAATACATCTCCTTTCTCCATACTTCCAGCTTTCATCCCCCACACATATGTAGAAATATTCCCAAATCACAATTCTTACATATGAAGCAAATATGCTCAAATGATGCTACCTATGAGGTTTATAAGGAGGATCTAACCATGAGATTCAGGAATAAGGGCTACAAAATAGGGAATATTTATGAGGCCAGGAATTGGGTGGCCACCCGTGATACAAAGGACCTTTTGAGATACAAAGACAGGACACTGGATAAGGAACCTATCATTCATTTTGTCACCACTTATGGAAGGAATACCGATATTTTACTAAACAGTGCTCGTAGACACTGGAACATCCTTCTAGCAAATGCCAAACTTTCTGATTTATTGGATGACAGACAATATTTTTCTTTCAGAAGAGGTAAGAATCTGGGATAATTTTTGAGTCACTATAAACATGGATAGAGAAGTAAGGGTGATTCCATCCAAACTACTCTTATGGGAGATCAGCTTATAGGATGTTTTCCTTGTGGTCATTGTACCCACTGCAGAAAGGTTATGAAAACAAGCTAGTTTAGTAGCAAAAATACTGGTCAAGTATTTCATATTCCTTTCTTTGCAAATTGCCAGACGGACTGGGTGATCTATTTGGCCAAATGTACCTGTTCTGCGTTCTATGTGGGACAAATGTCTAGACCACTCAAATTCAGAATTTCTGAACACTATAGTGATATCAGGCACAAGAAACTTACCAATGCCTTATATAAGCACTCTCAGGTACACAATAATGCATTTTTCAGTTTTGCTGTGATAGACAGAATCATTGGTAATAAGTCAAATAAAGCAGGATGGCATCAAATTTTGAACAGTAAAGAAAATAAATGGGTTATTAAATTAGGGGAGGTCTTTTCTCACCAGGACTTACTGAATACCTTTAACAAGGATTGTTGATTAATTAATTAATTTAGAGCTTCACCTAGTGGTTGTATTTAAAAGGAGACAAAGGTCTCATGTCTTTATTGCACTGATGAAGGTTATGTAATTTTTACAGCCGAAACTGGTCTGTTTTGTCTGCTTTTTAACTTCATACTATGATTTTCAGCTATTTTTGATTAAATATTGAATGCTACAGTCTGCTGGCTTCCCTGTGTTTTGTACTGAAATAGCTGCTTAATTTGACCTGCAGTGAGAAAACAAATACTTGTAAGACTGAGGCACTTTACAAAGTCTGTCTGTCTTTTTAAGAGCTGCAGATTGACTATCAAGCGTTTTGCAGGCAATACCAAAAACATCCTGCAATGCTGGAAAAACAGGAGTAATAGAAGCAGGTTGTGGCAAATTTACCTTTAACAACTAAATATTTTCTCAAAGAGGAATAAATATCAGCTTTCTCCCACTGAAACATATTGTTCGTTTTATCTTACAAACAGTTTCAGAAAAAGAAAATTCCTCTATGGAATACTTTGAGGAAACACTTTCTCCTGAATCAGAATCTGGGATCTGGGCAGAAAAAAAAACATAAGAGGTCCTGTTCCTTTCCTTGTCCCTGTTATATTCGACTGACAGGGAATCCCTAGAAGCTGAGTGGACTGAAATATTTTCTCACAGAAATTCCAGTAACTTTCAAAAGGTTTTCATGCCTGGAATAAACCTTTAGCTAAAGTAATAAACTCCCCCTTATGAACAGAAAAACTTTCTGAGGAAGATAAATGTTTACCCTTCTGTTTCTTTTTTCTAGGTACATCTTGGAAGGGGACTGATTCAATGGTGGTACATCACCTTGGGGAATAGATTTATAAACCCAGTTTTATAGGGATGCACTCTCCTCTGATTCTCCCCTGACCAAAGAAAGTGGTTTTCCTTGCCTGAGGAAGCACCTAAACAGCTGCAGGAGATTTTGATAATCCCCGGCTCATGGTAGTTAAAGGGACTACACAAGAGGGCTCCAGAGCCAGAAGTGAATGGTCTAAGGAACCTAAAATAACCACTGCAGAGCCACCCACCAGCAACTGAGGCATTAGCTGAGCCTGATGTGTTGGAAAAGGCTCCCTAACGTTCCTTTTTTTCTTGGTCCAGGAGAAGCAGAATTGAGGGACTGGAAAGCTGTTCCATGGTTCTGCTGAGAATGAAGTCTGATCCCTGGTTCGTGCTGCTGGTAAGAATTGGCGAACAAATATGTTGTCAGAGGAAGCGTTCTCAAGCAGAACACACATTTACACTCCTCAAACACAAAAGCACCACTAATTAAACATGAGCACTAATTAAATAAACCTACTTTTCCTTACAAAAAGTGACCCACTCAAGCTCTAGCAATTAAGAGCCAAAATAGAAGATAAACTGTCTGACAGACCAGTCACTCCTGTCAAAATAATAAACATGCAAAAAGTGCCATTATACTTAAACATAGTGCCTTTTTCGCATTGTATTAAAAATCATATAGAAACGGTTGAAAAGGTGTGAAATGCTTGCTGGCTATCTCATCTCAAATTGACACATAATAGATTCCCCCTAGAATGACTCCAGCTACATAAGCAATTGCAGAAGCCAAGCATCTTGTCTTTGATTCTCAGCATCATTATGGGTGATAGCAAAATAGCATGTAAGACCAGTGCCTTGGACACATGTACAGGAAGCTCAGTCATATCCTTCTGCATATCCCTTCTGGATAGAGTGCCAAAGATCATTAACCACACATGTACAATTATCAAGTCATAATTGAAGTTGCCAGGATGGAAGGATCTAAGAGCCCTTATTCCATCCTGGATCATGATTCCAAAAAATAGCTGTTACCCATTCTTATCAGCCTGGTGAGGGTGGTGCTCGTATGCCTGACAATAGAGACACCTATTATTAAAACATAGTCTCAGTGGACCGTAAGAGATTAGAGTATGCACACTTATGACTCCTAAAGGTATGTGTACTGGCTATGGCTGTGGAAAGTGAAGATGGGTGTCCTGCTGTGTGAACTAATGGCTGAAGTTTCTTAGCCTTTAGCCTCGGAGCTTTGGCAGTGTTCTCTTAGCAACCTCAGGGACGTTTCCAAAGCAATGAAAGCACTTCTTCCCTTAGTTTAGTGCTCATCACATCTTCAGACCTACTGGCAATTGTGGAGGATCATTACTTGTCAAGGACATCATTACCTCACAACAGATTCCAAAGACACCAAATTAGAACTCCTAGATGTCCAAATAACCCTATGTAAAATTATCACTTCATAGCTAGCTACTGAATACTTTTATATTCCCTTCTCATCAAGACAA
Organism: Protopterus annectens; assembly: GCF_019279795.1. Taxonomy (NCBI): domain Eukaryota; kingdom Metazoa; phylum Chordata; order Ceratodontiformes; family Protopteridae; genus Protopterus; species Protopterus annectens. Next base: position 102,196,829 of record NC_056739.1, read on the forward strand.
TTATCTTTATACCTTAGCTGAAATCTCCATTAAACCCAACAACCTCCAGCTGGAGGACTTCAACTATACTTTAATAAACTGACTGACTTACCCTGACAGTGGTAAGCATGCCCAATGCTTCCTTGACATAAATGCTAACTCCCTTGCACTGACAACCATTCTTCTAGGGTCCTCGGTACCCTTGATCTTGTCCTTGCAAACATGGCCACTTCCTCCACATCTACATGTGTACTGTCCTGCTTTGTTAAATCAGACCAGAAATCAGTGACCCTTTCCTTTAAAAGTTATGGCACTTTCCATACAAATACCTCTATGTTTAAGAACTTCTCAAAAGCAATCCCTCTTCAGTTACTTGATGACTTGAACAGTGAATTCCATTGCTAAAGCTGGATTCCTCAAAATTCTTGTATAAAGTGATATCAAGGAAGTCAATACACTTGTTATTCCATTGGTAAGAGAATTCAAGGAAATCAGTAGGGTGGTTTAAATAGTTCATAAAGGACATAAAATCATCATAATTTTGGTGAGATTTCTTTCCAAAAATGTAATGTATTTGTCTCAGTTTTAATGTTATTTGAATATACTATATCAAAGTATTTTGCAAAGTGTAAATCAATTTTATTTTAACAAGTTATATGCATTTTGGTAATTGATGGCATTTCAATTTAAGATTTTCTTTAGTGTATGAAAAGAGTATAAGATATTTTCAGTTTATTTATTTACTGACATTTGTTTACTGGGAAAGTTCACCGGGCCAGAAAATATTTCTTTAATAAGTTGTACCTCTTAATGGTACCTTTTAAGGTATTTAAAGGGAAGGAAGTGATGTAGTATATTAATTCTGAAAAAGTTCCTAGTATACGGAACAAAAGTGGTAAATTAGATTTGTTTGGGGTTTCCAGTGCAGTGTTTTTCTTTTTGTTTTTTTGTTTTAAGTGTTGTTTGTATTATGCTGATCATAGTATTTTGGTGATTCCTTGTATTCTAATAATGAGCTCAAGTTAACTTATTACAATCCAAACCATGCAAAACCGGAGAATGAGGAGACCTGAGTATGCTTGGCTGGAGTCAACAAGAGTAGATTAAGCATTAGAAACATGTATTCTAGCAATTTCGACAGCTATTAGTGTAGCTATTTTAAAGGGATACACTGAAAATGTTAAACTGCTTCCCCTTCCTGCCAAACATAAAACATGTGCCAAATATTTCAGCATTTTGAGTTTCTACCTTCTTGTGGTTGCTGTAATGCCATTTGGCTTTTCAGTTATCCAATATTATAGCAATAACCGATGATGTCGGTGTGGTATATTAACGATTTACCCACTGTTGATGTGGTTTAATCATGAGGGCGAAGCCCGAGTGATTAAATAAAGCCAATCGTGGGTAAATTTCAATATACCACAACCACGGAGTTGGTCATTGCTATTATACAATGATATTATTTAAGAAAGAAATACTTACTTTTCTTAAATAATGTCTTTGTATAATGGTGCATCATTGTTCTTCCGCAGCTGGTGGTATATTGCTGCTTTGTTTTGATGTACTGCGCATGCGTATGGGACTTGTGCTCCAGCGCTTACGCAGTACATCAGGGGTATGAAGAAGTAGCAACAGAGAAAGGAAGATCTCTGTTGCTTCTTCTTCTTTGTTATAATCAATAAAAAAAAAAAAAAAAAAAGAACATGGGAGACTTTTTATGTTGGCGAGAGCCAGGACAGACAAAATAAAAGGATAATCAGTTAAGTTTTTTTAACCTGATTATCCTTTTATTTCTGTCTGTGCGATCTCCCGAACGTAAAATGTCTTCCGTTTTCATTTTGTATTAAAAAATATATATATACGAGATATACTAACGGGAAAAGGTCCGGGGGAATTGGTATTTTCTCGGATTTACAATGGGCATGCTGGTTGGGCTGGCCAATCAGCGTGCTCATTTTTGAATGCTAATGGCCAGTCATTGTATAATATAAATTATTCCACAGTACCTGTGAAAGAAACTTTAACCTATTTTTTTTAAAAACTACAGATTTAAGCCTCTTATTTTTAGGAAAGGTACATGATATAGAACACTGTTTAGTAGATGAACCACAAGGCTGTTTATATTTACCAATAGATGTGCAGCCTTAAGTATTAATGAATTTATTTTTTCCTTATGCAGTTGAAAGTGCTTTATACACAAAAAATAGAGAAGGTTTTGATGGCATCTACTTTGTGTACCCTGGTTAAATTCTCAACAAACAAAGCAGACGAAAAATTATGACTTCACTCAAGAAAGTATAAATGCAAATGTGCCTGTTGGTATGTAGGATACTCAGACTGCAGGCACATTTACCAACTTCAGTTCTCATAATAAAATTAAAAAAGATGAGAGAACAAACTGCTGTAGTCATGCACAGTCCCCACATTTGTGGCAAAAAATCAACAACAAAGCACATGGGGAACCTGAGACCATTTTTCTCTGACCAATCTCTAAGTGAAGCAAAGGCAAACTGGACCACTGGACCATGTGAGATGATGTATGCATGATCTAAAAAAGGGAAGGTTCCAGGCACACTGGTAAAGTTGTACTGGCTGAGCAGTCCTAATGCTTGTAGCATCAGCCTTAGAGGTTATCAATGATAGGCCTCGTCTTATCAGATCTGTAGATTACTGTACTAGCAGCTCACTCTGGATCATGTTACCAATGTGTTGTTCTTAGACTTGGCTAAGGCCTTTGACACTGCTTATCATCAGTACTTTTATGCAGGTTTGCTAACAGGGTTCTCTACCTATCAGGTAAAACTCAGTCTGTCAGATGGGTCCATACCATATCCACCCTTCTCCCAGCCATTCTTATTGTTTTTTGTTTTTTAACTTCACCTTTACTGGAGCTTTTAGCATTAAGTGGTTGTCAGCATCCATTTTTTTAACTTCACCTTTACTGGAGCTTTTAACATTAAGTGGTTGTTAGCAATACAGTATTTGTACCAATATATTCAATGTTGTGCAACATGAAAAGCAATTCCCACTTTATATCAAAATTGTAAATGTATGCTGTTCAGCATGGCAAAACCCCTGTTCATCTAAACTACTGAATTCATACTGTTTTACCTAGTCCTCAAAACGATGGGATTCTGAATGAAGTTATATTCCACTAATGAATTTGACTACTGTTAAAGACAGGAAACTTTGCTATGATTTTGCAGAAGTCATTGTCAGCCTTCTCTTCCTATAAAGCCCCAATAAGCAAGTTATCTCCCCTGCATCAAACCAAATTTAAAAGAACCCTTACAGGCTTCAGCCGGGGCTTTCCCACTATGCCAGCTGTGGAGACCTCCAGAAGACATCTGCCATGGTTTCAACTTTATTACACTTCCATCAGCAGTTTCTCCCCTTCTCTGTAAGATAGTGATACATTACATCTGGTGTACGAAAATATCAAGGGGCAACTTTATAAATGTTTTCCAGTAAACTGCAGTTGTGAAAGTAAAAGTACCTTATAAGTAGATGTTTGAATGATTACTGCTGCACTAGTTTTAGTCATACGGATTGCATCCTGCATAGGATACAACAGATGGCTAGCTTCCAAAGCTTCATGACACTTTCCATGCACCCAAACCATTAGTCAGCTTGAGCTGTGCTGCCTAAAAAGTTATGTTTGGGTGCCAAGCTCTTCAGAGCTCTCATGCAACTATGAGACGGAGGCTAAAGCCTTGACAAGGAGAATGCTAGGAATACACACACACACACACACACACACACATATATATATATATATATATATATATATACACAAATACATACACACGTGTGTGTGTGTGTGTGTGTGTATATATATATATATATATATATAAATATATATATATATATATATAGATATAGATATATACACATACACACAAACACATATATGCTGCCCTGGCAACAACAACATACAAAATTAAGGGGAATTGAGGGAGGGTACAGCTACTGCAGCAGTGATCATTTGGACAACCCCATCATTGGACCGGTAATCAAGGAGCCTCAATACTTACCACTGGCACCATTGAGGGACTACATTGGGAGGATGACAAGTACACACACAGTATTTCCAGATGGAGCTCTCTGCATCAAGTGCAATTTCCCTTAAGAGCACACAAAAACCACAGTCAGTCCGGGGCTGGTTTCTCCCTCTTTCTCCAGAGCCCCCAATAAGACTCCCCACTGGCACAGCTATAGAGATGAGATCTCAGCTGAGTGGTCAAGCCCAGACCTTCAGCTCCCTCTCTGTCCAACCAGTGCTTCGTGTCCCTGCCCAAGTAGCTGACACACACACTCTTTCAGGTTTGATTTATACACACACATACACCTGGGAAAAACTGGCACAGGTTTTCTAGCTACGCCCCCTTTTGCCCAGGCTATAACGTAGTTATCACTGCCACCAGCCAACTCCTTATCAGCTACTTCAAGGCCCTTAACAAAAGGTGTCCAATCTTACTGTGTAATGTTGCTATTAAAATACAAATGGTAGTTTGACCAAGAGCAAGGCTATTAGGAGTGGCCTACACAATGTCACAAAATAAATATGCAAGTACTCTCAGAACTTAAATATCTCTACACAGATCAGCCACAGTGAAAGGTTTAAATATATTTAATAATACATAATAAAAGAACAAGTCAATACTAAATATATATTCACAGTGACATCAGAGTTCAAAATCACAGGAAATATTTAAAACAACATTGCAGGACAGTCTCAAATAAATAATGAAAAATATCTAAACTAAGCTTTGCTATATTCCTGACTGTGTCTAAGAGAATTATTATATCCTAGTTAACTTACTTAACAGCAAGGCAGATGTGGTGAATGGATCTTCTTCTTGTTATCAGGTCAAAGACAGAATACAGAATGCTATGTCTCTCTTAAGAGACTTCTTAAATTAATATCTCAAACATTACTGCTGGGATAGCTTGCAGAATGACATAATTTCTTGTCATCTAACTCATTCCCAGGGGCATCCCCTACTACTGTAAGCTATCAGTATTTGCATCTACCTGTTACAATACATAGACCTCAGATCTTTGGCAGATGCTGGAAGTCATAAAACAATTGCATTCTTTCACATTTCAAAACTAGTAATTACTTCACACTAAAGAAAATACAAAATGTTTCCTAAATTTAGACACTATGTCTCCTTGCTGCATTGAAAACTGAAATTGCAAAGCCTATAAAGTAATTTAATTTTAGCTATTCTTCTGAAGTTTTGCTGGACCGAAGCTAACCTCCTGTGTTCCAGTTTCTACTGTTAAAATATATACATTTAAAAAGTTACAATACTGCATGTGCATTTCTGTTCTATTCCAATAGGGCACACTGTGGATACATTTCAAGCACTTTGCAAAAACCTTTTTCAACACACGTCTGTACAAACAAGCTTGATATACACATAACATACAGTTCTAATACATTTGAGACACAAGCATCTTATATAGATCATGTTGATATTCACAAATAACATAAAATTATGTTCAAAATTCCAAATAGTTGTGCTGGCAGTATCTCCCCTTGTCACGCCCCCCCCCCCCTCGAAGACTCAAGCTAGTTTTTCAAGTGATCGTTGAGAAATGTTGCCTGACAGGGGTGAGCCTATCTGGGAATATATTACCTCATACAGTGTCTTGAGATTTCGGCTGCCTTTGCATTGCTGACCCCAGTACAGGGCTGCACTGTTCTATCATATCCCTGCAACCGTAGGCTCCACCATAGTAATTTGGGATTTTGCTGGCTGGCTCCCTGTAGCCATAAATCCCCCTCAGACTCCTCCTCCCTTCTACTGCAAATACTTAGCAGCAGGGTCTCCCTATCATGGTAAGGTTTCATGGTGTTAACATGGTACAGCTTGTGCCCCTGCCTCTTGTCTAGCAGTTTTACCATGTAGTTAACATCACTGACCTTCCTTACCACTTTAAAGGGTCCCTCCCAAGGTGCCTGCAGCTTGCTGTGTCTGACAGGAATGAAAATCATAACTTGCTGCCCCACAGCATACTTTCTAGCTTGAGCATTCCTGCCATACCAGACCTTTTCTGCTGTTGGACTTCTGCCAGGTTCTCCTGGGCCAAGCCCATGAGTTCCTGAGCCTTGTCCTGAGGTTTAGGACTTATGCCACAACAGACTCCTTGTGGGATTCACACTCACCCTCCCACTCATCATGAATGAAATCTAGAGGTCCCCTCATCCTATGCCCATACAACAACTCAAATGGTGAAAAACCTGTGGATTCCTGGGGCGCCTCTCTGTAAGCAAACAATAGATGGGGCAAAGATTTGTCCTACTCCCTCTTAAACTGGTCTGCAAATACCCACAGCATGGTCTTTAGTGTAAAGTTTAACCTCTCCATCAGTACATTAGCCTGGGGGTGGTAGGGAGTGGTCTTTAGCTGCTTCACCCCATGCAACATGAAAAACATTTCCCACTTTATATCAAAATTGTAAATGTATGCTGTTCAACTTGGCAAAACCTCTGTTCATCAAAACTATTGAATTCATACTGTTTTACCCAGTCCTCAAAAGAATGGGCTTTTGAAAGAAGTTATATTCCAATAGTAAATTTGGCTACTGTTAAAGACAGGAAACCTTGCTATGATTTTGCAGATGTCAACTTCAACCTTCCTTTCCTATAGAGCCCCAATGAAGAATGAAGTTATATTCCAATAATAAATTTGGCTACTGTTAAAGACAGGAAACCTTGCTATGATTTTGCAGATGTCAACTTCAACCTTCCTTTCCTATAGAGCCCCAATAGGCAAGTAATCTCCCCTACACCAACCAAACTTTAAAAGAACCCTTACAGGGTTCATCCAGGGCTTTCCCACTATGCCAACTTGTGCGGACCCTCCACTGGACCAGTAATCTAGAAGCCTCAATCCTCACCACTGGCACCAGTGGAGGGATGTACACTGGGAAAATGACAGGTACACACACAGTATTTCCAGATGTAGCTTTCTGCATAAAGTGCAATTTCCCTTAAGAGCACACAGAGACCACAGTCAATCCTGGGCTGGTTTCTCCCTCTTTTCTCCAGATCCACAGTAAGACTTCCCCACTGGCACAGCTATAGAGAGGAAATCCAGCACCCTCTCTGTCCAACCAGTGCTTCATGTCCCTCCCCAAGTAGCTGACACATGCACTCTTTGAGGTTTGATTTATATATACACACACACACACACACACACACACACACACACACACACACACACACACACCTGGGAAAAGTTGGCACAGATTTACTAGGTATGCTGTCTTTTGCCCAGACTATAACGTAGTTATCACTGCCATCAGGCAACTCCTTATCAGCTACTTTAAGGCCCTTAACAAAGGTATCCAATCTTACCGTGTAATGTTACTATTAATACAAATGGTAGTTTGACCAAGAGCGAGGCTATTAGGAGAGACCTAAACAGTGTCACCAAATAAATATGCAAGTACTTTCAGAACTTAAATATCTCTACACAGATCAGCCACAATGAAAGGTTTACATATATTTAATAATAAATAATAAAAGAACAAGACAATACTAAATATATATTCACAGTGACATCAGAGTTGAAAACCACAGAAAATATTTAAAACAACATTACAAGACAGTCTTAAAATAAATAATGAAAAATATCAAACTAAGCTTTGCTATACTCCTGACTATATCCAAGAGAATTGTACTGTTCCCTAGAAACTTACTTCATTAGAGCAAGGCAGATGTGGTGAATGGCTCTTGTTGTTGTCAGGACCAAGACTGAATACAGAATGCTGTGTCTCTCTAACAGACCTCTCAAATTAATATCTCAGATATTACTGCTGGACTAGTTTGCAGATTGACATCATTTATTGTCATCTGACTTCTAGTCCTCAGGCCCAAAACAATCACTGATGGCAGCTAGTAGCATTTAGCATCTACCTTTAAAAATAAATAGACAAGGGGCTTTTCCTCAGATCTTTGGCAGATGCTGGAAGTCATAAAACAATAAAACACTTCCAAGACAATACAAAAATGTCCTTAGTACGGGCATTCTGTCTCTAGCTGCCATAAAGTAATTTAATTTCAGCTATTCTTTCTGAAGTTTGTTAGAATGACGTTAACCTCATGTGTTCCAGTTTCCACTGTTAAAATATATACATTTAAACAGTTACAATAGTGCATGTACATTTTTAATTCTATTCCAGCAGGGCATGCTGTGGTTACATTTTAAGAACAAGTACTTTATAAAATATCTTTTTAACACACGTCTATACAAACCTAATTTGACATATACATGACATACAGTTCTAATACATTTGTAACACAAGCATCTTATATGAATCATGTTGATATTCACAAATAGCATACAATTATTTACAAAATTCCAGATAGCTGTGCTGGCATCTCCCTTTGTCACACTTCTTCCCCCCTTCGAAGACTCAAGCTAGTTTTTCAAGTGACCATTAAAAAACATTGCTTGAGAGGGATGAGCCTATGAATACATTATGCCATACCCTGTCTTGAGACTTCAGCTGCCTTGGCATTGCTGACCCCATTACAGTGTTGCACTGTCAAATCATATGCCTGCAATACTAGGCTCCACCACAGTAATTTGGGATTTTGCTGGCTGGCTCCCTGTAGCCATAGATCCTCATCAGACTCCTCTTGCCTTCTACTGCCAATACTTCACACCAGGGCCTCCCTATCAGGAGTTCCCTGAGCCTTGTTCTGAAGTTTAGGATGTATGCCACAACAGGCTCCTTGTGGGATTCACACTCACCCTCCTACTCATCGCAAATCAAATCTAGAGGTCCCCTCACCATATGCCCATACAGCAAATCAAAGGTAAAAACCTGTGGATTCCTGGGGCACCTCCCTGTATGCAAACAACAGATGGGGCAAATATTTGTCCCATTCCCTCTTGAACTGCCTGTATCATGGGCTATGGCTAGAAGTGTCAGATGGTATGCTCTGGGCACTACCAACTGCTGTATTTTCTCACCTTCTAGCCCTCCCTCAGGAGTCCACTCTCTATACAGTAACTCTCTGTCCCGGTATACAGACCCCCCTTTCCTTAAGAATCAGGTGCCTTACTGGCTACCTCCCTCAGGCCTTGTAATATAGGGTCTGAGAGCTTAGCCTGTTTCAACTCTCTCTTTGTAACCCTTTCCAGCTCCCCTTCCACAGGAAGTCAGGTATCCTCTGACAGAGGTGCCTCACTGTCAGCCTGGGTACTATTACTCACCTCTGCCCTTGCAGTCACTCTGTCCAAGGGAACATCGGTATCCACAAGCAGCTGTAGCTCACCTTCAGTCTCACTGTTACAGGGTAGCTCCCTCCCTGAAGTATCCATTTCAACAGTCCTGCCTTCAAGTGTGCTGTCTGTCTGAGTCCCCCCCCAGGCTACCAGACCCACATCCTTTTCTCCAAGCCTGACTGCGTGTAACTGCATGCACACAAGGTACTGCATTATCAAAATCTTCCCCTATCGAGACGTCTACAGGGATATCCTCAAACACACCTACTAGTTTGCTTCTTTTTCCACCCTCCCAGTCAAGGTGAACCCTAGCCAAAGGTATTTGGAATGGGGTCCCTCCTTAAGCTCTGACTAGAGTAGACTGCCCAAGCAAGTAGTGCTCCTATTTAACCATTGCAGGCTTTACAATGGTAAGGTCAGAGGATGTGTCTTTCTTAGCAGTGGCCTGTTTCCCATCTACTAAGATAGGATATAACCTCTTGTGGTAGCTTGGTACCCTTGTTGTCTCCAGGCAACGTACTCCTGGCATTCTGTCATTCCCACTTACTAGCTCTCCCACCTTTTGTTCGCCACCTTGCCTCCATGGACATCTATAGGCTACATGGCCCCACTGGTTACATTTAAAACATTTAACCCTTGGTCCTGGCCATGTACCTGAACTAGTGGCTTCCCCTGCTACTGGTGGACTCTGTTGGAGCAGTTTAAGCTGTCCACCATGGGTTCCCTTAGACTCATGAGCAGCACTGGGTATCCCTTTCCTGTGCAGTGAACCCCTGTTTGCTAGGTATAAGTCTCCCTTTTTCCCCAAATCATCTGCTAACCAGATTCTCATGTCCTCAGGCAAAGTGCTAAGGGCTTGTTCCCTCACCAAAAGGTCTGTCAGCCCTTCAAAAGTGGTGACCTGACATCCACTCACCCACCTATGAAAATAAGTGCTTAACTCAGCAATATATTCACACACACTTTCATCTGCCTTGCATCTATGCTCATGAAACTTTTTTTCTGTAAGCTTCAGGTGTTAACTTAAAACATACTAATAAACATTTTTTAACAGTATTATAATTTATGCAATCAGTATCAGACAATTTAGAGATAGCAGTTACAGCTATACCATGGAGTAAGGGGGTCAGGAACCATACCCAGAGCCCTTAGCCAACATTATACTGTTTTACAAACCCTTTCAAACATATATATAGATTAATGCACTAGGAGCTCACTCTGGATCATGTTACCAATGTGTTGTTCTTGGACTTGGCTAAGGCTTTTGACACTGTTGATTACCAGTACTTTTATGCAGGCTTGCTAACAGGGTTCTCTAACTACCTATCAGGTAAACCTCAGTCTGTCAGATGGGTGCATACCACATTCACCCTTCTCCCAGTTACTCTTATTGTTTTTTTTTTAACTTCACCTTTACTGGAGCTTTTAACATTAAGTCGTTGTTAGCATCCATTAAAACAGTATTTGTGTCAATATATTCAATGTTGTGCAACATGAAAAACAATTCCCACTTTTTATAAAAATTGTAAATGTATGCTGTTCAACAAGGCAAAACCCCTGTTCATCTAAACTATTGAATTCATACTGTTTTACCCAGTCCACAAAACAATGGGCTTTTGAATGAAGTTATATTCCACTAATGAATTTGGCTACTGTTAAAGACAGGAAACTTTGCTATGATTTTGCAGAAGTCAACCTCGACCTTCCCTTCCTATAGAGCCCCAACAGGCAAGTTATCTCCCCTGCACCAAACCAACTTTAAAAGAACCCTTACAGGCTTCAGCCGGGGCTTTCCCACTATGCCAACTGAGGCTGTAAGATAGTGATACATTACATGTGGTGTACGAAAATATCAAGAGACAACTTTATAAATGCTTTCCTGTAAAGTGCTGTTATGAAAGTAAAAGTACCTTAACAGAAGATGTTTGAATGATTACTGCTGCAGTAGCCTTAGTCATATGGATTGTATCCTGCACAGGATACAAGAGCTGGCTAGCTTCCAAAGCTTCATGACACCTTCCATACACCTAAAGCATTAGTCAGCTTGAGCCAAGATGAGTAAAAAGTTATGTCTGGGTGCCAAGCCCTTCAGAGCTCTCAAGCAACTATGAGAGAGAGGCTAAAGCCCTGGCAAGGACAATGCTAGAAATATATATATATATATTATTTATGCATATATATATATATATATATATATATATATATATATATATATATATATATATATATATATCCTCTGTACATAATTAAAGAAGCATGAGAAGTAACATTCCTAATTTTTTTTTGTTGTTTCCTGGGAGACTCCCTGCAGCACTATCCCAGGAATCAGACACCCAAGCCCTGCTATATGGTATGCCTTCACCTGCTCCACCCCCCAGACCAACAAGACTGGTTCTCCCTTACCCAAAAAGGACAACCCTACAGCCACAGAGGATGTGTCTAACTCCTGGTCCTTATCGGTTTCCCAAGGAGCTACACCAGAGGAACCGAGAGACAATGATGAGCTGTCTGAGAAATCCAGCTTGGATACAGCAGAGTCACCCATCAGTGGCTGAGGCAGTAAGGGAGCCGGCTTGACACCTGAAGAAATTTTCTTTTTCTTGCAAATGGCATAATGAAGAACCAAGGCCAGTAAATGCTCCATGGTTTAGATGAGAAGGAAGCCTGAAAGATAGGTAACACAGGTTGTGACATACGATAAATCTCCTGACAGAAAAAATTAGGATTTTTGACGTAAAAAATCAAATAACAGTCCCCAAAGCACAATGTCCTGTCCCTAACACAATAATTCTACATAACTATGTAGAAAATAACTAGTAAAACAATGTTTTATAGTTTTTTTCTACAAAAGCATTCACAAGGTAAAAATCTCCTGACAAAACATGACAGTCCATAAAAAAATAAATATCCTATCATAAAATAAGTTCAGAAAAAAAAAACAGTTTTCCTCAGAAAAATTAAACTGTTGAAGGTTTTCCTCAGCATGGTACTTATTTGCCCAGCCTTGAAGAATCCCTAGCCATCCATCAGTTCGACAAAGCTCACACAGGGAGTGCATTTTGGTGGCAAGAAAGCTCTTAAAGTTTTATCACCCTAACTACTGCATTTATGGAGCATTTCTCGAGCCCACAGTGGTTGAGGGTAATGGAAGGTACCCTGAAACTTTGAAAGATGCCCAGTGGTCATATCCTTGGCAGGATATAACCCAAAGAGCTTAGGCTACTGCAACAATGATCGGATATTGAACATCTATGGTTTACCAAGCTTGCAGATAATTGCAAACTGGAGCTATAATCAAACCCCATTCTGATATACAGAAGTTATAAAGTGAACTTAGTCATGGTAATAGCTGATGCTCTACAACCAGGCTAAAACTAAATGCTAAAAATACCATACTGTTGCATTTAGCATCAAACCCACAACTCAGCTTATAATACAGAAGAGACTCTATTCCAAAATGAAGATTTTGTGAGATGAACGTTCAAATATAGATATAAAACTTCCTCTCATTTGATCATCATAAGACCCGATAGGAATCTATCCCTCCAGCATGTTCTATTTATTGTAGTGGCGAGGTTTAGCTCACTAGAGCACGTGGCTAGCAGTGACTTGGATTTCTTTAGGTGGAGCATGTCCATCAATTCTGAGTTGGACATGGCTTTGTAAGTCAGGCAAAGATCACCTCTGAGTAAGCAATATGCCACTGAGTACAGCCGGAGTTTTTTCAGTCGGGCTGCATAGGACATATATTTGAGGCCAATAATCCTCTTGGTGAGGTATTTTTGTGTTCTTTACAGCTGTTAGAAGTGTCTTGTGAGGTACATCCCAAATGGGGCATTGTACTCTATGATGGGTTTAATGAGTGACAAGTAGAGGGGCACTATAACCTCTTTATTTCTAGATGCGAACCCTTTAGTAATTAGATGGGCCACATAGAAGGATTTCCTAAGTACTTTGGCAATATGATTGTCAAAGGAGAGATTACTATCTACCTGGGTCCCCAGATCTCTTATTACCTCTTCTATATTAAGGGGGTTGCCACCTATGTGGTAATTCGTAGGTGTTTTGTTTTTCCCAAACAGGATAACTATTATTTTTTGGCATTTAGCTTGAGGCCATGACTTTGACACCAGGTGTCCGTCTCAGTAAGGCCTTTTTGAAGGATGTCTGTGTCAGCCGGAGAGTCAATTATGGCTCCCAGTTTGCAGTCATCGGTGAACTTAGTTAGCCATAGTCCTCCTGTGTTTGTCTGTACTTCTGAGAAGTATATGCCGAACAGTTGGGGTTCTAGGACCGATTCTTGTGGGACACCACTTGTGACTGGTTTAGAGTCGGACCTGGAGCCCGCTATTCTTACCGTGTGAGTTCTGTCTGTAAGCCAGTTGGCAACCCATCTCGTGACGTAGGGGTTTATGTTCAGGCTGGTGAGTTTTTCTGTATTACCCGAGTGGGGAATGGTGTCGAAAGCCTTGGCAAGGTCAAGGTAGGCTGTGTGAACAACCTTTCCCTCGTGTATGGCCTTGGTGACTGTCTCGAAGAAGTCAACCAGGTTTAGTAGGCATGATCTGCCCTTGGTGACTTGGGGCTCGAAGATAGTCATAGCCTTA
>NC_056739.1:102224734-102229734 GCF_019279795.1 Protopterus annectens
TAGATACCAAACAGGAGAGGACCCAGGACTGAACCCTGTGGTACTCCACTAGTCACTGGTCTGAAGTCGGATTTGGAATCCGCTACTTTCACAGTGTGGGTTCTGTCCATGAGCCAGTTGTGACATAGGGATTTATACCTAGTTTAGTGAGCTTATCTATAATTCCAGAGTGGGGGATGGTGTCGAAAGCCTTGACGAGATCTAGATAAGCTGTGTGAACCATTTTACCCTCATCTATAGCTTTGGTGACTGCTTCAAAGAAGTCAATCAGGTTTAGGAGACATGATCTGCCTTTTACAAATCCAAACTGGGTAGGGTCCAGAGTTTGGAGATTACCAATGTCTTTGTTTATGAGTTCCATGATGATACGTTCCATGGCCTTGGAAACCAGGCTCATCAGGCTAATGGGGCGGTAGTTCCCGGGGTCCATCGTGGCTCCCCCTTTGTGGAGTGGGATAACCGTCGCAGTGCGCCATTCAGTGGGTACAAACCCTGAGGTGAGGCTATGATTGAACATGGTACTTTGGTAGGGTGCCAGTTCATTCTGTAGTTTGTGTAGAACGCAGCCGGGGATATTGTCAGGTCCCATGGATGCTGTGTTCTTGGCTTTGGAGAGTGTGTTTTTTACCTGTGCAGCCGTGATTATAGGAACTTTGCATTCTTCCGGTATAGAGATGGGCCCTCTAGGGGGTGAGAGGGGGGTAAAGTTAGCTCTGAACCTATCTGCTAGGATGTTGGCAATATCAGTTGGTTCTGTATATTTAGTGCCATTGTGCTGTAACTCAGAGCAGATCTGAGTGTTCCCTTTGAGATTCTTGACATAGCTATAGAATGCTTTGTGGTTGTCTTTAGAGTCAGTGGCAATTTTGTTTTCATACCTAGCTTTGGAGGATTTTATGAGGGATCTCAGCTTCTTACTGAGGTTGACCAGGGAGTTCTTCCAGTCATGGGATTTTACTCTTTTTTGCAACAGTTTCTTTCTTCTGTTGTAGAGTTTGTTTATGGCAGAGGACCACCAGATTGGCTTCCTTTTTTTGGATTTGACCCCCTGACCACACTGTGTACTGAATTGTTCTTTATTACATAAAAATAGTTAGTGTATGTTTGAAGTCTCACTCCTGAGCCAGGTTCCCAGCAGCCAGTCCCAGCTCTCCCCTAACTATTAACCCTTCTCTCCATTGTATCTATTAACTGTGTTACTTTTTCTTGCTTTTTTTCTACTTTGCCAGCTTGCTGTAATCAAGCTGCTGTCCACTAGGTGGCACCTGAAACTTGGTTTGTGTTATATCCCTTATTCCCTTCTCTAGTATTATAATCCCCTCACTAGTTATTATTTTCTCTTCTTTTTTTCCTCTTTTCTATTACTACCCCCACTATTTGCTGTATTCCCCTTTCCCCCTCACCACTATCTCCTGTAACCTAACTATTGTAATAGTACCCCCCACTCACCTGGAATCACCTAGAGCTCCTCAACAATCTGTAGCTTTCGGACTCTCTCTGTGATCTCATCCTTTACTTGCTCTACAAACTGCTACCTCTTCCCTCTTTTTTAGCTTGCCTTACATTTTTCTCTTTCTCCCTGACCTTTCTGACAGTACCCCTGCTCTCCTTCCTTCTACTATTGTGCCTGTACCCCTGCACTCTTTCCTTCTACTATCGTTACTTACATCATGCTACTGAATCTTCACCTATACTAGCTCAGCTTTCTAGGTCTGTTGCCCCTTCCTAGACTCCCTTGCCCTACCTGGCCTATCCCCTCCCCTTCTCACCTCACCTCCTTCCCAAAAGCTTATAGTTGGGTAGCCTTGCGTGGCGCCATCTTTTGTATCCCGCATCTTTTCCTGGCTGCTGTGTGTCCCTGGTCCCAGCGGGTCATTGCAATGTAAGTCTGTTTTGTTTCAACTGCTGTTATACTGCTTAGCGGGTCATTGCAATGTAAGTCTGTTTTGTTTCAACTGCCGTTATACTGCTTATCTTCACTTGTTTGTTAAAGTAATTATTGCTGAAGGCTAGCCTATGCTTTGAACACTTTGTATAAGAAGGCAACGGTCTCTAATATCATCCTGAAATAGTTACAGCATAAAAATCGGCTAAATGAAAGTAGTGCCTCCACATGGATTTTATCTACACCATCCATCCTTACTGTGTACACAGTAGTCCTAGCAGCATTATTTTAGCGGTAGGGTCCTGTGTTGGTTCCAGGGAATTACAACTAATTAACTTGCTCATGAGAACGTAGAAAAATGTTAAGTGAAGTATCCCCACTTTTAATTTGCTTTGCTTTCTACTTGCGGTGAATGCATTATTATCTACCGCATATTTTAGCTTTATTTGTTCTGCATTTGCTCTAGGGGAACTACCAACTGATAATTTGTACATGTAAGTGCAGGAACGAGAATAGTGAATCTGACTCACTTTTACTTTGTTCTCAGCACCCACTTTGGACCCATGTGTGTATCTTTAGTTCAGGTTTAATACTGGAGCAGCTATTCAATGTTGTTGCATTCTTATCAGCAAAGACTGCGTTTATGTGACAGCCAAGTACTACTCGCAGTGCTCGTTTGTTATTGAGGCTGTTACCATTTTTTTCCCCTCATAACAATTATATGCCGAGCTAAGCTGACAGTGGGCTAATAGATCAGCTGGACTGCTTGTATGTGAGAGTGCAGTTCTACCAGCAGCGCTTGTGTATTTAGTTACCATTTTAATCTTCTATCTCATAAGTACTATATGCTGGGCTAAGCTGACGGAGGGTTATTGATCAGCTGGACTGCTTGTACGTAAGAGAGCAGTACTACCAGCAGTGCTCGTGTACCTTTAATTTCCCTACTCCCTGCTGAAGCTCAACTGTTCTCCCGCCTCTTTTTAAAGAACCCTTACTATTTGAATGCACTTACACTTTTCTCCTAGAGCGGCACACTGAGAACAAAGCTAGTTCCCAGCTTAGCGCTACCATTAATTGATACTTTGGATGGAATCCGCTCAAATCATTGTTGGTATTGTCTATATAATTTTATTTTGTCAATAACCATGCTACTGGAATCTAGCCTGCTCTCTATTGAAAATGAATCGTGCAGAGACTTGGCAGGGTTAGACTAAACGTGGTGCTTAGGGTACAATTGTATGCCGCCTTCCCTATTATAACACAATTAATTGTGCGCACTGGCTGTTTATTGTGATAGCAGAAGCTATATACGAATAGGATTCACCTGTATTTTGCTGCTTTACTGTTTATTATTGTCATCTTCTTAGACACACCTAAATCCTACTAACAGTTTTTCTGAGTTGCTCAGTAGGACTGTGTGTACATAACTGGCTTTTTGATGATTTTGTATATGTACATTGCCTGCCTCTGCCAAACAAATTGGTTGTGTCTCTCTGTAATAGTGTATAGATGCACCTAACATCAAAACACAAGCCCACATCTTGTTTTTAGGCTTAGCTACTGTTGTAATACTGAGTACAGTGTTACCATTTCAGTAAGTGTATGTGTTAAAGGTGCTTTTTACCAATGTATTTGTCTGTGTTCCTTCCTTAACTGTATAAGCCCTATACTGAAATCACTCCTGGCCATTCACTTAACTGTTATTTTCTTTCTCTAACCTTTATAGCTCTCAAACTCCTTCCTGCATTAAGAATTTGAGAACCTACCTGCCTGGTCAATAAGGATCCCCATCAAATAAGTACTACCATATCATCTGCATCCCTAAGATACCTTCGGCCTATGCACAAAGTCCCTCCCTCCAAAGGATTCAAGAAAGTATGTTTGACCCCCTGACCAAACTGCATACTGAATTGTTCTTTATTACATAAAAATAGTTAGTGTATGTTTGAAGTCTCACTCCTGAGCCAGGTTCCCAGCAGCCAGTCCCAGCTCTCCCCCTAACTATTAACCCTTCTCTCCTTTGTATCTATTAACTGAGTTACTTTTTCTTGCTTTTTTCCTACTTTGCCAGCTTGCTGTAATCAAGCTGCTGTCCACTAGGTGGCACCCTAAACCTGGCTTGTGTTATATCCCTTATTCCCTTCTCTAGTACTATATCCCCTCACTACTTATTATTTTCTCTTCTTTTTTTCCTCTTTTCTATTATTACCCCCTCTATTAGCTATATTCCCCTTTCCCCTCACCACTATCACCTGTAATCTAACTATTGTAATAGTACTCCCCACTCACCTGGAATTACCTAGAGCTTCTCAACAATCTGTAGCTTTCTGACTGTCTCTGTGATCTCTCCTTTACTTGCTCTATCCCGCTCCGTTCGCCCTGTGGGCTCACTCCGCTCCCCTACCCTACCCCCATTCCCACCCATCCCATTGCAATTACAGTTATACCTAGACACCACACCCATACATAGCTACTCCCACCTCAATCACACCACTCCAGCCTATCACATCACACCTACTAATTACCCTACTTCCACCAAGGAACATCAGCCACACCTATCCCTGCCCTAACAAATCATCCCAATCACCAAGCCAGCATATCTAAACCTTAACATGAATATACCTCCCAAACCCAAATCTGTACACCTCTTACCATTTCTCTTGTGCTTAGCTATCTTCTCACTGCTAACCTGTATTACCAACTACCAAATACAACTTATTTACAACCACATACCAAGGAAAACTACTAACACTATCTATAGCAACACACTACCCCTTACTCAAATAGCCCCATACCTCTACCAAACTCCCTATATCCACCACATTGCACATAAAATACTCTCAACACACTACCAGTCCCAAACTGCTTTAAGGTACCATAAGATAATGCAAAAACTACTCAAACTCTATTTTTACCTGAGAGCCCAACTCAATTGCTGCGGTGAAATTAACCCAAACTCAGGCCCACTACATACAGAAACCCAAATCAATGACCTAAATGACACCCTACTCCACCGGGACAAAAACTCCCTCCTTACCATAAATCTAAATGTCAGAAGTATTCTAAACAAAGTCCAGGACCTGCATGCACTATTCTCCTTCTATCAACCTGATAT